>NW_010197089.1:20554-22109 GCF_000695765.1 Mesitornis unicolor
TGAGGTTGGAAAACCTCCTGTCCTCCTGAGCCTTACAGTTGTGTAAATGGAGACATAAAGTAGCTGAGTGATTTTCTCAGGGTTTAGTCTGTGGATATGAAGTATCAGTACTTTGGGTGAAGTCACTTTTGCAGGGAAATCTGTGTTACATTTAAAATTAATAATTTCTTTTAAAAAATGCATGAAGATGTTTCCAACAAACATGTTTTGTCCTTTTCTTCCCTATGAAACGTTTGATTCTTCCTTTTTTTCTCCTTTTGAAGTCAAATCAGAATTTAGGCTAGTATTATAGTTATTATAGTATCTTGAAACATCTAGAAACTGCAAATCCAGAAGGAAAAACTTTCTCTTGTTCTAAGTAATTAGAACATCATAAAATTCCTAAAGGTTGGTTTTTTACTTTGGCTTTCATATCTGGGAAGAAAAGAATTTTTATGCTTTTTACATCATAATAACGCAATGTTCTTGTGAGGAAATTCCTTCCTACCATCACTTTTCTTCAGAAAACATACCTTATATTAGTGGCAGTTGATTCTAGTTTATCAGAATCTATATTTGCTACTTGAGCACTGACTTCAGTGTTAGAGTGCACATTCCTGACTCCACCTGCACAGGGCGCTTTGATCCTGCTGCATCACTTTCCGTAATATTTGTCAAAAATGATGGACTGAACTTGCAAAGGAAGTAACACAGACTCAGATGTAAACTTCCCATTATTTACGGGGAAATATTGCACTGGAATTGGCTATTTTCTATTTTAAAATCTATTTTAAGAAAACTGACAACTGGCAGTGATTTCATGTGCTAAACAACAGACTGGCAAAAAGCTTAAAGTGTAAATCTTAAATTATTTCCATTAGAAAGTAGGTGTTAGTGGAAAACAAGCCCTAGCACAGTAAACAACACTATTAAAAATACTGGATATACCAGTTTTTATGATTGATAAAAATAAACTGGTCTGGATCTAGTGTAAATATGAGCTAGACCTATGTTAGAGGGATGACAGGCTGCATAGTCCCAAGATCATCAGGCATTAGATAGTGGTTTTTTTGGGCAGAGATTTAACTCTCTCCCTGAAAAATCCATGCCTCAAATTCACTGCTGGTAAAAATTTCAAAGTTCCATATGTAAAACACCAGTTCATTAGCTAATATCTACGTCTATAATGCCTCAGCCTTGGAGACTGATCAGGAAGAAATTTTTTCAAGAATCCTCTAAAAAATTTCCTGGCAGTATTTCTGGACAACGTTTGTAGTGATCAATGATCAATGCCATGTTTGGCCATGTAGTTCCTAAATTATTCTATCCTAGGTATTAATGCTAGGTAGGAGTCTGGTTCATACTTGAATTTATCAATCAAGCAATGCATGCTCATTTTTCAGAACAAAAGTACAGAGCCTCTTCACATAAGTGACAACATGTTCCCAACACAGCTTGTGGTAAAACTACAAAATGCTAAGTGGGAAACATATTTAGTAAGCTGTGTATCAATAATAGACCTGAATTAACAGTGAATTAACATCAACCTGTTTGTCAAGGCAATCAGAGGTGGGAG
>NW_010197089.1:22140-70113 GCF_000695765.1 Mesitornis unicolor
GGGAAAGAGGAACACTTTTTCCTGCTTGCAGTTTGGTTGCGGGAGTTTCTGACATTATGGACATGTATGAACAGAAACATATACACAATATGTGTTTATAATATGCTAAAGGCTAAAGCAGTGTATCTTGGAGTTACACAGTAAATAATTGACCACATTATAGTCATATAGATATCCTATGTCTACATTACAACTGCTTTAGGATATCTAAAGGAAGTCTTAGAAAATAAAATTTTCTTCTGAAAAGGTTGCAATAGCGCATACTGGAAAACTGAAAGGTATCTTTTAATAAGAAAAAAAATAAAAATAAAAATAATTTCATGCTATCACATGAAAAGTTCAGTTCTAAGGATTAATTTCAGACAAGAAAAGGGCAATAAAAAATTTGACCTTTGTCACCTGATACCTTTGATATTCTGCATTTAGTTACTGTCTAACATCTCTAAATCTCTCATTTCATCCTCTTCCTACTCCATTACTCACACTTATTACGTTACTGATTTGCCATGGTACTACAAATAATTGTAACATCACATTCATTATTTACAAAAGAGAGGCTCGCTTTTCTAAAGTTCTTGAGAGTAGTTAATTCTACCCAGGAATCTTCTGAAACAGCTATGGGGATAGATCCTGGGACAAGTATGTCTCTGGAAGGAACATCATCGCTTTCTAAGATGTGGATTAATTTCTTCCTTTTTTTAACCCTACGTTAATTTTACTTATTAGTAGGATTTCATTGTGTTGAGTCATTCTTCAGAAAAGAGAATTCAGCTATTCATGCAGGATTAAAGGTATCTCTATTTATTCAGAGATTTAGGAAAAATCAGGATCGTTGAATATTTGTACAGGAAATAAGGAACAGCATTGGCAACATATTTGGAAATTAATTAAAACTTTTTATAGATAATTTAGTTCAATCAAGTAATGAACTGTGAAGAGCCATGGTTTTAATGCATGTCAGGAGCACTTGGGTTTTTAAATGTTGTCCCAACTGAATATTCATTCATTCATATATTCCCTCTTTAAAATGCTTAAAATCGCCTTTTAGCCATGCAAGAGCACTCTACACTTTGTTTCCACTTGTAGGGGATTTGAGCATATTTGAAAGCCTTAGTTGCAAGTCAAGTGCTCTTGTAGACCCATCAGAATGGAAATACCTTTTTATTGGAACTACTGTTAAGCTCATTGCTTTGTGTTTTGTCTGTGCAATAAGTCCAAATGAAAAGGAGACTATTGATTTAATCTAATTAATCCATTTCTAGTGACACAAAGCTGAGTTAATACAGCAGTGGGAACCATGCAAAATTTTCAGACTTAATTATGTGATTATGTAAGTACAGACACATCTAAATTTCATCCCATTTACTTCTCTGTTATAACAGGTTTTCTTTAGACTTTTGTGCAAGGGTGGAATGGGAAATGTAAATAAAAAAGTATTCTTGGAAGTGATACTTCCATTTCAACATCAAAGGGAAACAGACGCCATTTAGAATAGACATTTGTTGGCGTCAAATACTTGTTAAACTTTTGAGGTCACATAGTTTCAAATTTTCCATTTTGACAACTCTGCAAAACTCTGGAAAATTTAAAGGGGTGACAAAATTGTCATGAACTAAAAAGCAAATTAATTCTAATTAATGCTAACAGAAATCTGTGAAATTTGTGCCAATTGTTGACAAGCAGGACTAAAGTAACAATTAAAAATATTCCGTTCTAAAGTCAGGGCTAAACAAAGACACATTTACTAGGTTATGCAGCTATGATTGCCAAGTCTCTCTTGTGATAAAAACATTCTGTTTCAGGAGTTACCCATAAAAGATTTAGAATTACAGAATTACCCTTTTTCTTCTGTTGAGTACTTAGCAAGCTAGAAGGTGAAGCCAGCTCTTCTGCAGCTCTAATGCATGAAATTCTTAAAATAATAATATAATAGAGCTGGTCAGAGTGCTAAGGTTTTTTCAGTCCTAAAATCCATTACGAGGAAGGCAGGCATTCCACTGATTAAATGAAACCACAGTACAGGCTGAAGTAAGGTATTTCTCTCATCTGCAGCACTTTTTAAAGAAGTCTGAAAATTATCACCACTTTGGCAAACCTTGTTGTTTTTCCACCTCTGAAACTGGAATTAGCATTGCTGATTTTGTTGCAGAATCACAACTTTAGCTGAAATGACACTTTATTTTTCCAAAGCATATTTGCTCTTATAGTGCACCGGCTTAATCACTGATGTCAGCTGAGCACTGGAAAGGATGATTTCTAGATAAACACTACTGTACAACCAGCCATGATACTGTAAAGCTTATGGGCAATTACTCTACTTCTACCAGGAAAAAAAGAGAAGAAAAGGTGTAGGTTTGAGCAAGTGAAACTGTTAGTGCAGCATCTACCATCATTATGGGGGTGATGTTAACCACCCAAGACACCAATATTAACATGTTTTAACTGCTTAAGTGGCCCACAGGAAGTTAAAAATCTCTGCAGTCTCATACACCTGACACACATGTATCTGACAGCATCCTGTGAAAGCATCTGGGGCCTGACCTAGTTTGCAGGCTTCAGTTAGAAAAATCAAGTGTGGTGTGAAAGGCCTTGCAGCTTTCTGTTCGTAGGCATGCTAGGTAAGTCCCCAAGCATGTGAGCTAGCTAGCAGGAACATGATGACCCTTCTGAGAGGTTCTAGAAGAACCCTAAACACAGCCAAAGGCAGGGGCCTTACTCCAAAGACCACTTCTTTCGGCTATCTTTGGCAGATTCTCAAAAATACAAAAAAAAATTTAAAAAATGCAGTCATTTAAACTCAATGGGATATCTTTCAAATTGTAACTAGTGAAGCAATGATTCATATTTACAGAACAGAAGTTCCACTGATAATCCAATTATTAATAGGTTTATGCTTGAATATATTAAAAAATCAAATTATAAAGCATCAAATTTATTTTCAAGGATCATATACTTTCTTCTTTTATCTGCCCTTTACCTTTCCCATTCATAGTGCTTCTCATTTACTTTTCCTTGCCTAATTCCTTGCCCATGTAGAAGTGTCACTGAGTACTGACAACCACTGTGAACATAAAGCCAAGGTAGTGATTCCATCCCACTCAGCTATCAGTAGCAGTCCACATTCAGGTTATCAGCTTAAGTAGACTCTTCTAAGCACCTTAATATGCAAATTAGGCTCCCTTAGAATGGCATCAAATTATTGATATTAATCAAGTGTATATTATTACACTCTGACCCACCATACCACCTTCGCCATATGTTTTGCCTGCACTGGTGTCCAAAGATCAGGCTGGCACTGTAGCTTCACTTACTCTGCTTTTTTGCTGAACAGCACCACAGTCAGTTTTACAGCATTCAGTGACAATAGTGTTACCGAATCAACATTTGGGTGGAAAGGGACCCCCAGAGGCCATCTTAATCCACCCACTGCTCAGACAGGCCTAGACCGACTGGGTTGCTCTGAGTCCTGCCCAGTTCAGTCCTGAGCTGCTGCATACACTGTGAGCACTGACCACAGTGGCCTGGCACCCTGTCTCCCCCAGCGGCCACCCCTGTTCAAACTGCCACCCCAATGGCCACCCCTGTTCAAACTGTACCCCCAATGGCCACCATTGTTTGCTGTCCTGGGGCCACGATGATCACTTAGCAGTGGCCTCCAAGTCTAGGCTGCCCTGGAGATGTTTCCTTGTCTGCAGGCGGCCTCTGCTGTCCTGCGGGACAAGGAGCCCTCATGGCAATGTGTCAGCAAGCATCTGCATGGCAAACCAAGTGGGAAAGTAGCCCTGACTAAATGTAGTCCTGACTAAAATGGCATGAGTTTGGAAGACAGCAGTGTCATTAGACAAGCCAGTTCAGGCCCAGCCTTCCTCTGTGGTCTGCAGGTGCAGAGAACCACAAACTACAGCTAGCCAACTAAGAAATAACTGCCATTTTCTTTGTTCTCAAAAAGTAGTTAAAACAAGTTCTTCTCAAGGCATGTGGTAAACTGTTCTTTTAGCTTGCCTGGTTTTATACTATTTGTTACCACCGTGTTATCACCTAGGTGGCACTGTGTGTCCCCTAACCAAAAGGATGCTATTGATAATTCTGGATTTGATGAGTGGAACATATTTGACAATTCTTTTTCCTCTTTTGTTTCTAGGGATGAACAAGGCATACAAAAATTCATTAAAAATTTGAAATTTCCCAATACTGCCATATATAAGCAAGTGTGCAGAATACTCTTGAGTTTTGGTGATCAGAAAGGTACCCATAGTCCAATCAGTGGTGTTGCTTATGAAAATATTTGGTATCATTCAGTCAAAGACATTAGAATTATCAAAACTTGGTGCCCTTCTTTTTTTAACATTCATTGCTAACAATTAATAACTGAGGGATAGATTGCATCTCTTTAATTACTGAACAGACCAAGATTAAGGTTTCATCACCATTATCTGTTCTGCGTGGTTTTCTACACAGATGTTCTCCTGAAATCCTGTTCATCCAAATTCTGTCCAGCTCTGTGGACTGTTAATGTGCTTCTGGCTGGCATCATGTGTAAAGTGGTCTGCTAAAGGCGCAACCAAAGTCCAACTCATTCTTCACCTCTCCCTGCATTTGCTCCAGAAAGGAAAAGAGATAATGAAGCAGAAACAACATGGAGTGATTCCTATCCATGTACCTCTGGATCCAAAGTTACTCTGTGCAAGTTAGAGTGGAGGTTTTTACATCTTTGTATGTTAAAGCAAGAAGCATGGGACAAGGTAGGATATGTACTAAACTAAAACTGAAAGTTATTCCAGCAAAGAAAAGCAAGCTGCTGAAGTCTTTCTGTTGAACTAAAATAACATTTTTTACTAATTACTTAATGCTAGCTCTCCAGTAGGAGAGCGCCTATAGATTTGTCTTTTAAATAGCCATTAACAGTAAAAATACAAAATAGAAAATGACAGAGAATTAATGAACAGAGATTTTATATCTCACAGACCACTGTGCAGAGTTTTTCGATAAACTGAAATACTGCATAATTTATGATGTAGGGTTAAAATAATCTATTTCAAAAATTAAACAGAGTTGAAAGTTTAGTAGAAATTTATTAGGCTTGAACAGAATATGGCATCTTTTAAAAAATTTATATTAGGCTAAGTAAGGAATGTTATTGAATTAAAATTAATGAGCACAAAGTACTCATCTGAACTGTTCCCAGTAATTGCAGGTAATCTGAGATGAAAGAAAAAGAAATGTGTTTCTATAAATTCTAGTAATTTTTGCCTGGATTAATCTTATTTTATTTCAGCCATCAAAGAAGATACAGCTCTAATCTAAGGTAAGTCATCTAGGCTCACTCTCTAGTCAGTGGAGATGAACAGCTATCTCCAGAGAGCTATTCATTCCATCTTAGGATGGGTGTGACAAATTACCTTTTGAGTGTCCATCACTCTTCATTGGCTACAGAGGAGAGCAAATGGCTAAATGAGTCTCAGAATGGGGATTTATTTCCCCAGTCCATCATTGTCCAAAATCTAGATGTCTAGTGTAAGAATTGGACTACAACAATTCAAAGCTTTTTAATTTCTGTGAGTCTACAAAGCAACCCAATGAGGATTTCATGGTTAGCAACTCTACAGACATCAATGTGGCGCCCATCGGCAGGGGTTATCTGATACTTTCATAGCTTCCTCTGTGACTGCTACTCCGACCAGTGCACTGAAAGTACAGTCAAATCGCTTCCATTATAGAGGCTGACTGGATTGTTATTTGGAACCCGTATATTCTGGCCTCTTGTGTAGCCTGTGTCTGCCATGCCTTCTGATTTCAGCTATGGAACTGGTGACAGAAAGCACTTATTTGAAAACAAAGAAAGTAAAGAGGCCAAGTGTCTTCTCCATCTGCTGCCTCCTGTTTCCTCCCCCAATCAGTACAGGTGCAGTTATTTTCATATAGACTCTCTGTGCAAACCTCCTTCCGTATTTTTTGTGTGTACCAAGAAAACAAAGATTATAAATTCTAATCACCAGCATTTATTTACATTTACCAATAATTTTCTTTTCCTTCTGATAGCAGGTTTCATGTGTGGTGATAAATCACCACTTCATCTGTTAGTGCTAATTAGCTTATGTCATGTTCTCCACAGTAGTATCACTTAGGAAGCACGTTCTTTAGGGAGTTGAGTAAAATGCCAAATGTCAAAAGTTCAGACGAAGACCAGTAATCCAAAAATTGACATTCAGCTACTCTTTGATACCTTAATTCTTCTGCTTAAGCAACTGATTTCTAAACACAGATACTTAAAAAAACCTTCACCTTTAACTAAATAGGAATTTCTAAATATCAATGCTTTAGTAATGTTTAAAGAAAAGTGACAGTGAAGTGTGAATACACTTTCTTAAATCTGGCATACTGTGGTGACAGGGCAAACAGGACAACAGAGGAGCAAAATGAGACTGAAATAAATCAAGAGATTCTCTGTACATTGATTAAATTCTCCTCCTTCCCCACTCTTTTCCCTTGATGTCTAAGACCCAAATTCTGTATCACATGTCAAGATAGTAGCATTTTTTTAAAGAAAAGGACATATTGTTAGGCAGAAGGAGTACCCATCAGTGCAAGAAAGTATTGTAGCCCTAATTTTGAAACGATGTCCAACATTATACTTCAGGGCTTAAGCCTGTTAGTATTAGCAATCGCGGTGAAGCATTTTATCTGACCCAGCGTGGAAATTCTTACTTTGTCACTTGGATTGTGCAAGTTGAAAACAGAAGTAGAGAGAACTGAGGTAGGGGGGAGGAAGAGGGAAGAGAAGAAAAAGAAATAACATAAAAATTTAATATAAAGTATGACACTTTTGTGACAAAAGAAAAGGAGAACATAACAAGGTTGTCAGGAAGACGTTAAGTGATTATTCACCTATCTATGTGGAAACTATCCTTTCCATAATCATCTACCCTCTCTTGGCCCATGAATCCCACTTATAGCTTGGCTTCAATGAGTATGAGAACTCTACAATTTTGATATTCTGTGAGGAAAATTGCCTTAGTAAGTCATGCCAGGCCCAGTCCTCATACTTCTCACATCTCGTTTAGATTTAGCAATTTCAAAAGTATTTAGCAGCTGAATAGGAAAGCGCTCTGCAAAGAGCACTCATTTATGCTGTTGTCCTCTCAGGCTTCAACAGAGATTCTCTTTGCATTGTACTTTTCCAGAAAATCATCTCCATATCATCTTCTGTTAGTTCCTGTGCTAAACCATATAGTCCATATGACACTTGATCAGAGAACCAACATATCTGAGACTCTTAAGAAAAATTACTGTTGCCAAAGCTAAATTCCTGGCTTTAAGATGGAAGCTATTCTTGCCTAAGTGAGTTCAACTGCTAACTAGTGGTGAGTTCGTGATAAGTTTTGATGGTGCTCAAAGTGTCTTTGGGAAGATAGCTGAGGAGGAACCTTGTGCCAATAAATCTGTTTTTCTCTTTATTCATCTAGACAGGGATAGAAATTTCCATCATTTTGGAGCCTCTATTAGTGTCTAAGTTAAATAACCCATGTAGATAAAGCAGCTTTGAGGCTGCTCTTCACCCTGCCTGTCAATGTAAAGAGCTCTTCTTTCTCCACAGTAGCGTTTTTAAACACATTCACAGGTGACCTTATTTCCAGGCTCTTGACCTTATTTCTGAGGTCTGTCATCAAGCCTTAATTAATCTGATAGTCCAAAATAATCTTAAATAAGATTAAACAAATATAAGTAAAAGTTTAGCAAAGCATAAGTAAGAGCCACATATAATACAGCCCTAGTTTGGCTTTAGCTTTGTGAATAGGAAATAAGATGACTGGAACTTGTCAGGAAGAAGAATAATAACAAATGATTCAGGGCTTTTCATGAGCAAACATTGAAAGGCAGCTTGATCCAAAATAGACCAATAGTTTTGCTTTTAAACATTAAATAATTTAAAATTAATAATAGATGTGTTTATTTGTCTTATGTAGATGAGAATCATGCAGTAATATTCACTTGGGTCATGAAGAGTAAGAAAACAATTCTGTATCACAGACAGGATTATAAGGAAGCACTGTGCTTTAAAATGATATTTGCCTTGCACTAAACTTACATTCAGTAACAGGCTTCTGTTTCCACTGGATTTAGTCTCCTGGATCATTGAAAGTGTGCCTGTAAACTGAAGTTAGCTGCCTTTCCAGTGAAACAGCTATTCATTCGTGATGTTCAAGTTAAATTTGAAGTTTTGAGTACAAAATTTATTTTTTATTTATTATTCAGACAATCAGATATTATACTGCTTTTCTATGTAATATCTCTGTGTTTTATCTGCAATACACTATTCTTTGTTTATCATTGTATTGTGAGTTTATGATTTTAAGTGAAGTTCTTTGTTAGTCTGAGAGCCAAATTTCTATGGCAGCTGTTATTTCCCAGCTGTTATCAGGTATCAACACATCCGGTTGAAAAGTCACTTCTGCAACAGTATTTCCATCAAGTTCATGACTTCACTGGTAATTCGTGTGACCCCAAGAGGCTAGGTATCTGTGCTTTGGGAGCCCTTGGTGTAGCACCTCAGATTTTTAAGAGCTAGTTTTAAAGATGGTTTAATTCTGTTTTTTGCATTCTATAAATATGTTCTAATTTATATTAATGTGTTTTTTTCACTCCATTTACCCATTCCACTTGTTTATTTTTTCTTTCCCATCAAAGCTCTTGATGTGCAATACTTCTGCTAAAATTTAAAAAAAAAAATTAGAATGTGATTTTTTAGATTGTACTCTGAAAAGAAATCTGCTTTATGGCAGTTTCAGACTAATTCTGCCTCTACTTAGAAGATAATGTTTGAGAAAGGGTGTAATTCCTTTGCATAGCCTTGGAGGGGGCCATGCACTCTTATCCCACATCACTGAAACAGAGCCAGAAAAATCTGCAGTGTGTGCAACACCTGTTTGCTGACTTTTTTATTTCATGACTTCCAAGTAAAATTAACATGGAAAATATACCCAGTAATTGCAAGTATGTTGCAGTGCCGCTTGATTAGAGTGCTCCTTGCTTGCATGTTGTCTAATCTATAGATCCAATCCATACTTCATCTGTAAATGGTAAGTATTTAAATTACAAATTAAGAACTCTATTGGGAAAATTACTATTGGGAAAAAACAACTCTCACATATTTATAAGACTATTTTCTCTTGCTTGGAGGGGAAAAGGCATAATAGTGACATCTTGATGTTATGTTATAGAAAGAGCAGAAATAAGAGAAATACGTATAATCAGTATCTCCTTAAAAGGAAGCAGTGAATGTCAGTGACATTTTCAAAATGAGGAAAGAAGGAGCTACATTTTGAACATGGGTAAGATTTTTATGTGAAATAGGTACTGAGCTATTCAGCCCTGTCTGGACTAAAAATGCACAACACACAAGTTTCTGGGATACTTTAGCCTAATAAGGTAAAATGGAGGAATGTATGGATTTCTGGATGTTTAAAGTTCTGCTTTCTCTCTGGGACAGTATTTCATGAGGTAAAGTAACAGAACATAGCATATAGCCCTGACAATTTTCAGAATTTATGTACGCTGACATATAGCTGGTGTAGTCATACTCAGTGTGTCACAGCTCACAGCTACATTACCCACATTAGTAACTCTAATACAGCCAGTGTAACTACTATGCCAATAAAGTTGTGGGATTTGTCTCATAATCCTGTATATGGTGCAGGCACTGAACCAGTAGAAGCTGGCATGATCCCCTATATACTGAAACATAACTGATACAGTCCACTCATTAGAATAAGTGCAGTCATGAAAGGTGTGCTTAGGTGGTGGAGAGAAATGGATGTAGAAGCAAAAGGAACAATGTAAATGTCAAAGTAAATGTTATTTTTTAAGCAGTGAGAAATCTAGTGGTAATGTTGCATGCTTTGCCACATATTTGTTAAATCCTAGTCAGAGTTTGTCTTGTAGGCTGCCAAGTCATGTGGTTAGCATAAAACCATAAATTCCACCAGCTTGTTCTCAGTTCAACATACTTCTTTAACACAGATGATTACTTGTAGATTAGTGTGTTAGGATGACTCAAGGTTTATGGCTCTGATTTTGAAATTGCAGCTGTAGGTTTTCATTTCCACAGCAGGTTTCATGATTGATTTTGGTCAAGTCCAGCAACTGAGTCCTTTTGCAGTACTAGTAACAGCACTTTGAAGCCCTGGAGTTGTTGAAGACTCTGAAATACTCAAGGTGCCAAAGTGAAGAAATATCTGTTAGGTAAAATATGAATCTGATGAGCACATCTCGAGAGTGTCATAACTTCTAGTTATGGAAACAGGGCCCACTTTGGAAACTAATTAATTATATCTCCTTTCTTTGCCTTTGCCCTTCTCATGTAGGATTATGACAAGATAGATGCAGACAGGTGAGGAGGAAGAGCAGTGTGAGACACTATCTCTGTAACAGTGAGCACATTTTTGCATGCAGTAGGTTTGGTTAGACAATGAGAGAAGTTACAGCAGCAATCTCTAATCTGTTGTGTCAGAAAACACACTATGTGCTCTCTGAATTTTTTTAGCGGTCTATCAGAAATGGTGTGAAAAGGCATTGTACCTCTCAGTGCTTCTGCTTTGTCAGAAAACAAAGGAGACTTGTTAGTAAATTATTCTAGCTATCAGTATTCAGCCCTGTGATAAGACCTGACTTTGTCTCCTTTGTCTGATCGGATAGAAAAAATCTTGCCTCTAGCTGAAGTGTCAGAGGTATATGCTCTAGAGCTTAAAACAATCCTCTGAATTTCCATGGTGGTCCCACTGGAGATGGACAATGAAAAAGACTACTAAAAAGCTTTCTCCCTTTCTACATTGACACACTGGCTTAGAATAAGATGATTATTTTGTTTACTGCACATAGAATTCAAAATTGCATCCAAGTACAACTAACTATGCCTTAATGGCACTATTGAAAGTAACATGACTAAGAGATCCAAAAAACAAAGTAACTATAAAATCAACCACAGTCAGCAGAAAAATATCTATATTGTACCAAAGGGACTTACATTCTATCTAATGCCTCACCTAAAATTGATATATCTTTTTTTATTATGAAATTAAAAATAAAAACAGGTGCTGTCACCAACTTTGTAGCTACAAGGAGTAAACATCTACTGAAAACAAATAGAAAAATAATTTCATAATACTTTTGACAATAAACAAAATTATATACCACATAGCTCTGTTTTCCTTAAGCTGACTTAGGAAAATATAACAAATCATTTAAATGACTGCATTAAGTTGTAATGGTCAAGCCTAAGGGCTATCTAAATCATCTGAGGTCTCTTGCCTATACACAGAAGTCATAACATATTAACTGCAGTCATAACACTGAAGAATCTCCTTGGGGATATGGTTGATCTAGTATAACACTGCCCTGAGTTAATACAGTTTATACCTCTTTCCATATGGAGATTAAAATGTTTGGAATGGTATAATTGCATCTGTTTGGTGCTGTATGAATAAAAATATATGGTAAAATCTCTCCTTCTAAATGACCTCATGAAACTGCAGAATAGATTCAGCTAAACTTTTTAGGATTTTCCTATGTTAACAAAGGCTGGATGTATTCAAATCCCAGCAATCAGATGTTGACAGTGTTAAGAAAAAGTAATAAAATCTTAATTATATTGTCTTTAATGAGATTTCTTCTTCGTATTGTATCTGGTGTTCCTTTTACTTTAGCTCTGAGGTACAACAGGAAGCCTCAAAGATGTTGAGAGAAATGAATCTGACAGCAATGAATGGAATTCCTATAAATCGCTGGAAAGTAGAGTGGAGATTAGGGAAGAAGAGGTGGCTCTTCAGTTCCAGTACTGGGCATCGGTATATAGATAAGAGTCCAACTCCTATCAGTAATGTTATCTATTCTTGACAGCCTGAGTTCTTCAACCAACCTGTCATTGTAGCACATGAAAGGTAAAGGCCAGGAAGAGACCTGCTGTTTACTGCAATCAGAAACTGTGCTGTTAGGTTAAGGTGATGGCATATCCAGTTACATCCAGCTTCTTCAATTTTAGGAAATTGGTAGTGTTATGGATTCTCTAATTCAATGTAATTTTTAAAAGGTCACAATTTCTATTACTGAGCAATGAACATTCCATAAACTTTACATCAAGTTTCTTCATAATTTCCCTTGTCACTTTACATGGAAGTATTTCAGATTTAAATGTCTGTCCATAGCTGTTTAAACAGTGTTTAAACAGGACTGGTACAGAACTGTACTTAGACCATGTTCTTACTATCTTCTCAGAAATACTCATAAACCTCCTTAAAACAACTTATTAAAATGCTGGGCTGAGCATATCTTTTTAATTGCCATTTTAGTCTATAAGAATTTGCAGTAGTCCTATGCAATGATGTGAATGGACTATGTTTAATTTGGAAGTAGAGCCCTGTGGTCTGTAAATTGCTTTCCTAAAATCTCTGGAGCTTTCTGGGTTTGCAGCCTTTTTGGGCTGTGTCCATACTAAGTAAAGGAGGGCCAAGAGTTGACCTCTGGTCCTCAATACAAATGCCAATGGTTGGCTCATGTCTGAATATCTTAGGACTCATCCCCTCTGTAGAAGAGCTGTCTTGGAGTGAACCAAATCAAAGCCATCATGCAGACGACTGGGGATCCACTCCCTCTTCCATTTGTGTACTTTTTTTAACATTGCTTGCTCGCCTTTCTAATGAAATCAAAGTTGTTCTTATGAATAATTTATTACTGTTTTTTACTATTACATCTATTAAAAATACAACAAAAATATAGTCCAATGAAAACCTGTAATTCAGGTTCACTTACTAGATCAATGATTCCCACTAGTCACATCAGCAAATGGATAGAGTGGATAATCAATTTTGCTTTGATTATATGATTGGAGCTGAGAGATATTTCATCATTTTAATCCCCTCTTGATGAAATTTAAGAAAGGACTCCCAGATACAGTGTTTTAAATCGTGAGGGTGTTGACCTGGTCAAAGTATGTGTAGATCATAGATTTACACTAGATTGTATTTTATTCTTATAACTTGAACTAAAGGATTAAAGCTTGCTGAGTCCTCCTGAATAAAAAGGTTGTAAAGGAACTGTGGAACCCCCTAGGTCTCTCAAAGAAATTGGCTTGTAGACTGCTTCTAATTGTCAGCTCAAGTGTGTTTCCCCTAAAGACAATATGATAACATTGTGGCTTGTCTTCACCCTCAAGAACATGGGCCACTTGTTAAAAGGTGTATGAGGCTGAATATCTGTCTTCTTAGAAGACTAACCACTGGAAAGACAGGCACTTTTGAAGGAGAGGATGTGGGAATTTGAGAAGACTGAGTTGTGGAAGGAAAATGAGAACCATTAGAACTGAAGATTTGAGGGACTGGGAGCCATTTAAAAAAGTTGACTTTAGGTGCATTTATAATAAAAATCTATAGTTATACAGAGCTATGCAAATGGCATAATTTTAGTTCTGTCACTGTTTTTCCTTTATTTCCAGTAATAATTCAGTCATTTTGGGAGATCTCTCTGTAGTAGCGATGCATTATTTTATCCATTCATTTTCTGAGGTACGTATCAAACACATGTGCTCCCAGAAAAGCAGGCCATAGAACTTAGGCAGGTGTCTGTTAAATTTGTGGAGGCTAGCTTTCAACATCCAAGGTGACGGTGCCCAAAGAATCTATACCCATCTATACCATCCACTGCATTGTTTCAGTGTGTTTTACTGAGAACAGAATCCTGTCATACTGAAAGGTCACAGATTAGAAGTGAAGGCAGAATGTAGTGAGAGAATGTAGAGTAGTTATCATTCATGACAAGTGATAAGAAGTCAATGCGATAAAATAACCAAGCCTTTCCTTCCTTCAATAAGTTCATACATATTTACAAAAAAAGGATAATCTTGAGGCTGTTTCCAGTTTCATATATTGTTTTGATTATTTTCAGTTATAATCCTTTGAGTTTTATGAAGGTACCTCATGCTATGTCGCTTATCCCAAATCATCAATGCCACGATTGCTATGAGTTAAGTAAGGTTAAGATTACATTATCTAATTCTATGATTCTATGATTTTTAATTGGTATCACAAGTTAATTATTTAAGGATAACAAGGAGCATGAGGAAAGTATAATACAATAACCTGTCCAGAATCAGGCTAGGATACCAGTGATAAAATAATGAGGTAACTTCAGTGACTGCTAATGATCAGCAGCTCAGCTTTGTTTCTAAACTGAAGGTGTAATGGTAGAAGGTGTCTGTGACACACACTTTTTTCAGCTTGACCTGCACTTTGTGCTAAGTGCTCAGTCTGTATTTAAGGCAAATCTGCTATGTTGTATTCCACAGAAAGTCTGTGACAAATTCTGGAGGGCTTGTGACTGGGAAAGTGTGATACAGCAGTTAAGGACCATCATCATTGACTGTTTCAGAATTGCAAGTCCAGCTCCTTATAATAGTGGATTGTCTTCTCAGCAGCAACTTGAGTTGCTGTAAATATTCAGCTTGCCTGCATGGCAGAAAGAAAGGGCTGCTTTTTTCAACAGAGGAACAGATTATGACCCCAATTCTGCAATGCTTTTAAAAGGCAAGAATGTCGCATATTCCTTGGTTAAGCATAGCTTAGCATGGCTAAGTTTGTGCTCTCTTGTTTTCTACTCTGTTCACCTAAAAGAAGGCTTAATGAGGAATCCAGAGAAACCAAGGAATAACTAGTAAAAGACTACATGATACTTTGACGAAGAGTACGCAAATGTAAGTGGATGTGATCTCAGTCTGTCTAGGCACAGATTACAGGATCTGAAACTGAAGGGTTTTATGAGTTGAACAAGGACCCCAGTCCATGGCTAGAGTTTGAGACCATGCCTTTGGCCAGTCACACTACGGTTCTGACTGAATCGTGCCTATCCTCAATTGACTGTGAAGCACTTGGTACTGAGTTTAGGTTTTTCCATACCTGATGCTATAAAGATCAGGGATAGGTCAGGACATCAAACATAGAATGTGAGAGGTTTTTTGTTTTGTTTCTTTTTTATTCTTTAAGTGAAGTAATTTCATTCAATAACATATAATATGCACAGTTGTTTGATCTTGAAACATAAGTTTCTAATGTGTTTTATTTCCAGTTCATGCCTTTTAAACTGAATTGTACAGGGATGTGGAACACTGGACCTGAAATCACATGAGAAAGTTAGCAATGTCAAGGAGATTCACCCATCTTAATTAACAAGCACAACAGAGAAAAAAAATCCTCTCATATTGGGAAGGGAACTTTTTATAAGTTATATCCCTTGCTTCACAATAAAGAGCAGTTGCAATTGGCACCCCACTCTCAAATAATTTTTTACTCCATTTAACTGGATGTAACAGAAGTTTCCAGACACAGCCCTACAGTTTGTTCTGTGGGCTTCAGTGCATTGATGTGTTTGATTCAAACACAGTAGGAAAAGGTTCCAGTTCAGAGATGAAGTGGATTTACCTAAAATCATTTAGCTTTTTAGAGACCTGAATGTGCTGTCTTGGCACAAAACAATGGTCAAGTGCATCTTGAGAAAAGTACCATCAATTGACAGTGGAATTGCACCATAGATTTAATTTGGCCTACTGTTTTTTTTCTGTAAATTAGATAGTTGTAGTAGAATTGCAAAATTATAGTAACATTTTACAAAAAACATGTCAAGAGGGAAAATATTGCATGGGTAAGTCTTTTGCTTATAGATTTGTAACATAGTATTGAAGATTTTATTTTCCCTGAGTTAATGTGATCTTGAAGAATAAAGAAAGGAAAAACGATACTAAATTACTAATTATTCTAACAATAATTGCTTCCAGGGCGTGTGTTAAGTGTGTAGGTGATTTTCAGCACCAAGGATCAAGCAAAAAAGTAGTTTATTGTTCTAGAGATTCCTTTCTGCAGATCTTAGGTGACCTGCCCATCAGAACCCACTAATGCATTCACCTATCACTTCCTTTGAGTTGTAGCAGTAATGAGCACCACCATCCACCTGGGAAACCAAAAGGCCATTGCACTCTTCCTGCCCTGTGCATACGAAACTTCTCTATCCTAAAATGATTTTGTGGGCCAGTGAACTATGTTCAGATTTCATTGAACTACTGTTTAATTCTATAGGTTGTGATACTGGTAGTTTTGGCACTAAACTTTGTAAGTAGTGGTGTATTTAGTGTATTATGTAAGTAGTATATGCGGCAACAGGAATGTTTCTTGTAAATGTAAAGAAATGCATCTTAATCGTCCCTCAATAATTGAAGGCTTAAGGTCTGTGTGAACAATCAATAATTTGATTTGTTAATGCAGAGAATTTCTGCAAGAACTTAGATTTAACTGTCTTAAAAAATAATAGATCAGTGGAAAAATTATTCCCTTTCTCACTGTATAGAACTTCATGTTTGAGTCAAAGAAGCTAAAAGTTCATTACTCTATAAAAATTTACTAAACAAATTTTTTAATATATGGTTGCTTAAAATATGGGATTTCTGGATTGTATAACAGTACCCATAGTAAGCTTTCAAAAGCCTTGTATACTAGATTAGAATGTACCCTCAAATGTATTTCTATATTCCTTCTGAAATATAGATTACCTAAAGGAAAACATCTGAATATCTTGAATGTGGTAAAACTTATGAAGCTACAGAATAATTAGTAATTTTTATTATTAAATTAATTTATCTGCATTCCATGTAAGCATAGTACTTTATGAAGATACATAGAGAGCTTACAAAACATATTGTAATATAGCAATATTATGTACAAGAGATGCTTTGACATAGAAAATATTATTTATTCTTCTTTCATTAGGCTGCTAAATCTTAATGGCAGTATATTCAGAGCAAACAAAAATAAGCAGCACATTGCCAATACTATCCAATGACAGTAATATTATTTTTTAAAGCTAGTGAATATGTCAAGGGAAAAATAGCAAAATAAATATTTTCAAAATTAATTAATTGTCCTCCATTACCTCATTCAATCTTTGTTCTATTATGGATGTTTGTTTCACTTTGTTTATTTCAGTCAGCTCTCAGATATCAATCAGCAGAATATAATGACCTAGGTGTGTTTGCTTATTTTCACATCTTTTCCCATTTCTAATCTAATGACTGTATCTACAACTTGTGCTGTAGCTTCCTATATTATTCTGTTCATTCTAATACTTGAGTTGCATGTTATGTAAAGAAGAAAAAGTTATCATAGTTGAATATTATCTGAGTTTTTCAATCATTATGTAACAATTTGTTTCATATGGTGAGTCTATAACACAGGACAGAAGAAATTTGTCAGTTACCTCAGCAAGAAACCTGAAATTTGACCTATTACTAAGCCTTTATTCCTTTTGTCCTTCTTGAGGCTGACGTACTTATTTTAGTTTTCATGTCAAATGATGGCTGACTGTTCACCCCCTGGTATCCAAGCCTTTGTTCTTGTGAGGGCCCTAGGAGAAAAGCAGTCATATAATTTCACTTGGTACATTTTTTTTATTGTTTTCCTGGACTCCTGCTAGGATAGAAGACATTGGTTATAATATAATAAAAAACATGCTATTTGTTTCCTAGATAGCTGTATCTATTTGCTGTGTTCTGTAACACTGTCAAGATAAACATACATCTATGTCTGATGCAATTATAATGATGACCACTTAATCATATTTCAGCATCAGGCTAGTAAGGCAATTAACAACACTCAAAACTACACACAAAATTATTTTCTTAATCAGAAAATGCATGCATTTCAATAGAATATCTAATTTATACCTTACTCCTTAAGTTGTACTCACCAAAGACACTAAACTGAATAGGTAGATGTGAGTGAGGTGCTTGTTTGTTTATCTTTATTTTGAGGAAAACAAATGGGAAAACATACCCTGGTATCACGGTATGAATGTTCTACTGTAATTTTTGTGACATTAGCGAGAACTGCAGAATCTGATGATGACTCTTGTGATTAAGCACACATAATTTTTAATCTTGCTATCTCAAATAATGCAACCTGTTTAAAGGGATGATGCCAAAACCAGAAGGAATTTCTGAGGATAGTAAGACTCTAATAGCAAGACTCTAGAAAAATCTTGTAAGACTGGGAAATTGCAGGTGATAAAGCCAAATCTGGTCCTTTCTCCATTTGCCCCCATAAGGTTATATTTCTCAGAGGGATGCTGTAGCAGCTCTACCTTTTACTAAAAGGTAGTGTCAAATTGTTGCGTTACAGTTGTGTTAAAATTTGCATGGAGCTTATCCAGTCAGTTGATAGTTTAAGAGAAGTAGTTAATAGCTATTCCATTTGGTATGAAAATCTGAGTATGCTGCAAATACCCAAATATATTAAAACAAATGCTCAATTTTCACAGAAGAAGTAATTAAATTCTATATGAATATATATCATAAGGTATGCCACTCTAAGTGGCAAGTAAAAGATTCCTCTTGAAAAATGAATGTTGGGAACCATCGTATATTGTTTTGCAAATGGATAGCAAAGCAATGTTCAAAAGCTGAATTTTCATACTGTTTTAAGGTTATTGCACTATCTTTTAATTTTATACTCATGTAAACAATTAAAAGATTATCATCTTACTATGATAATTCCTGTCTTCTCTATTTTTTTTCTGTCATTAAATCTCAAAGCAATTTGCAGTGGAGGTCAGTGTTATTATTACCGCTTCACAGGAAAAGTAGAAGTGAAATGACTTGACCAGCACACCCAGAGCCTGAATCCGGAAGGGACATGTAAGTGCATGAAATAAAATTAGGTTCTCTTGTCTAGTAGGAGATGCTGTCTTCCATGCACAATAGACCACAGGTGGGAAAAACCTATATGTTACATTTTATTTGTGTCATAGGGTAGGTGGTTACTTAAAAAAAGTGAAGTCCTGATTCAACAGCACATACTGGATACAGAGCAACTACAAGTTTGGCATAATTAAGTACTTACCTAGACTATATGGTGGTTTTATATACCACTGCTGTACAGCTGACATAATCTGCCAGTATTTTAACCTAGATATTTTAAGAGAGAAACAAGATTCCAATCTAATTTCCTTAGATCAGGTTCTGATGGGATATTTATGCTTTAATTAAAAAAACAGCCTAAATGATTATGAGGTTCATGACTTTACTATAGCAGACTTGAGCAAATTAAAATGTACCTTATTTGAGGTAATTAAATAAAACAAATTCATTCTTGCTTTTGCCCACCACTGATTTTCTTCATGGTAAAAAATTCAACAAGTCTGTACTAAAGGCATTCAAAAGAACACTGTGCCCCTTCGGCACAGAATAGTAACCAAGTCCCACAGAGCCTGGAGGATTATTCTCTGCTGAGGAAGCAGACGTTTGACAGTGAGCCTGTGGACGCACACAGCAGGGGACATAAAATAGGGTAAAAATAATTATGCCAATGTGTCTGGTTGAGAATTTCAAAATTCCTACAGTTGAGAAAATAAACAAACATATGAAATGGAAAATTGTATTAACATCAGAGTGAGGCGGTTTTTAGATGTGCTGCTTGAGAGCACAGTTTTGCTCTTTGAATTTTGCAGGAAAGAGCAAAAGAATTGTGCTGTGGATGTATGACAGAAAAAGAGGAAAAGTATGGGAAGACAAAGTTGTGACTGAAAGTATAATTAAAAATAATTATAGAAGGAAAAAAGAAAGCAGACTTAAGACATTGAGCCTTAATAACTGAATCAACACAAAAATCAGTGGACTGATTTATACCTTTTATACCAATTCTTGTAGTTATCCTTCCTGAAATCTATGCTCGGAGAGAAAATAATAACATTAACTCTATTATAAACTGTGAGAGGAAAATATATCCATGAATTAAAAACAGTAAAGAAGTCACTTAAGGTTTTTTCTTTTTATGTGTTTTAGATAAGAATATGTGCTCCATAGATTTTGCCTCATACTGCAAAAAGTACAAGATCCTCCATGTCAATGCCTTTGAGGCTCTAGTTTGTGTTAGGGTGGGAATGGTATTGAAAAAAGGCTGTGGATGAGGTCTCAGCCATTCTGTCATTTAGTTTTTTACAGAGGTATGTGGTCAGAAGAGGCAGAAGTTGAGACCTTTAGGCTATATAATTATTACTCATAAAAACATAATCCCAGGAATGGCAGGCCTTATGGTAGATTGTCTACAATGAACAGTGGCTTAAGGACAACATTGACATAAAATCTCTGGGTAGGACTGTCAGCATACTGTAATAGGGTATGAAGGCAAAAATAGGGCAGAGGTACACTCAAGAACAGTGTGATCCAGAGGGCAGCTTTTGGGCGCATCTTGGGTTTTGCTGACAAATTAAAGCAAGCGGATTTGGGCTTACAGGTATCTTAGGTGCCTGTGTCAGCATAAGGGTAGCCACCATAGTCACAGAAAAGAGCCAGAGCACGTTGGATAGTCCCAATATATGTCTGATAATTTTAATTGTGGAAGAAACTATTTGCTGTGTTGTTTCAATACCAAATTAGCAGTTAATCTGATGGAGTAGCTGAATATTTGAAGTGAAACTGAAGTTTTTGAAACTGTTCAGGCTTTGGAAAGTACTAATATCTACAGTTCCCTCTTGTCTCTCCAAAGCAGAATAGCTTTGACATCAGGATTTACACTCTTCAATCTCTAACGTTTTGAAGAACATTTAAGGTGATTCCAGTTATCCCATGACTGAAATGTGAGACATGACAGGAAGTCTCCTAGCCCATCTGTATATGTGATCACACACACACAGAATTATTGCCATGCATTACATGAATTTTGGTCTTTGGCATAATGATAATTCAAAATAAGAAAGACATGAAAGATCAACGTAAAGTCACCTGACATGTCAAGTACAACACCAATGGAGAGTTATTTTCTTTAGCTTTAAAAACTGCCTACTGTAAAACTGTAAGAAATGTTTATGTGTGTCATATAAACTTAGGGTAAAACTTGTCAGTTCCCCCTCCCCTACTTATTCTTATCAATAAAAGGAAAAAAAAGTCTGTGATATCATGTCAGTTAATTGCATATATTTGAATCCTTTGCTTATATTCTTGTTATCATGACATAGAGATAAGACTCACAGCCTTATTTCTTAGACAAGCCAAACTGAATGTCAGTGACAACCATTGATGGGGATAAAGGTAAGATGACAGGTTTGAATAGTATACTAAACAATAAAAAGGAAAAGCAACATATGGTTTTGGAAAAGATGAGCAAGAAGTTGAGTTGTAGCTTAATTTGGAAAACAGCTTAAAGATTTTGGAGTCTTTGTGCCTGTTGATTTGTCTGAAATTGCTTTCCCACTTGCTTTGAACCACTCAGAAGGAGTCAGGTTTTCACAGTCATCTTAATGTGTAATGTGGTGCAGTAGAACAGATGCTCTATTTCAGTGTCCTAAGGCTCAGCATATGGAAATTATAGCTTATTGAATTAAGATAACCAATCATGACTTTGTGGAGTGTTTTTCAAGGCTTTCTGATGTGATCAGGAAAGATATATTCTGAGACACAGATCTACTTTTATACTTGGGTGTCTAGATCTAAATTAATGAATATCTAATCTAAATAAAAGTATCCTGTATTTCAGAAACATCTAAGGGATCTTTATTTGGAAAAGGAGACTTTGATCTTAACTGAAATGAATGCTTGCATTAATAGTATGCTATAATATACTGACTCTGTAAAAATATGCAAGTGTATTGGCATGACTAGGAAATGAAAGCTGTTAAGGTTGCTGTTTTTCTTAATTACTTAATTACTGTCCATCAGCAAACATAGAATAACTGCAAATTCATGATACAGTTCCATGCTAGGTTGAGTTACACAGGACTTGATGCCAAGACACTTGTGTATGACTCGTACCTGATCACTGAATCAGGTGCAGAAGTTACCAGGTTTCCTTCCATAGTGAGGTTGTCCTCCTGTCTCTCACAATAACTCTTTACTAATATTAATTCTTTTTTTTCCACTCTTCTGACTTCTCTTTTATTACTGTCCTGAATGCTAGCGCCATGAGAGTGAAGTGTCTGAAGCTTTGATTACTCAACAGTTTTTTTTCAGTATTGAGCAGCACTGAAGTGTGTGCTCACAGAAATATACAGCATTTGTTATTGCCAATGACCGCTGAGTTGTCAATTTACTGAAGAAGAGAGTAAACATTGTTATTGTGCTTTCAGTGTTCTCACAATTTTTTTAGTCTGCTGTCTGAATGTCTTTATTTTTTATTTTTGTGTTTCTACCACAATGAAAGAGAGATTAAATCTTAATCACATTTTAAAAAAGAAATTGATTCAGCAGCAGTCTAGGTGTTTGTTTTTTTAATCACACTGTTTATTTTAAACCCTTTATTTGACACTGAATCTGTGTATCTATTGAACTCTGAGCATTTTGATTCCTACAGCAGAGATCCTGTGTTCCTCTAAATGTATAATTTCTGCCTGTAAATAGTTTTTCTTTCCTGCCTTGCATTTCTGTGCATTTTAATTTTATTGTTAAATGAAGCCAAGAAAGTGACAATGCAAATAAAGCATTGTGCTTTGCAGGTTGATACTGTATCAGGACATGACATCAGCTACAGGGCCATGGACTGCTCATTCTTCTGCTTTAGTTTGTATTATTCATTGACTTTACTGCTTTACTTCATAGTAGTCATGGAGCTGAGAGAGAAGTGAATGGAAAGATGATGCTGGTTTCTCTTTAAATTCTTTCTACCTATCAAAAACCTAGGGAAGATGCAGCATTGCAAACTTCCTGTTTCCTGATGGTACATCTTTATTCTTACTCTGTATTTCTTAATATGTCTTTAGAAGAAATTGGGGTTTTAATTTATTTTTTTCATTTCCAAACAAATAAAATTTCTATAGAGTCAGACGAGCACTGCAGCATCCTCTCTCTCTGCTACTTTGACAGTCTCTGTAATAACCAAACTATATAAAAAAAACAAAATCAGAAAGAAAAAATGATTAAACATTTGGCTGTCGAAATCAAAATGCTCTGTAGAAAAATGATGATTCTGATTAAGAGATTTGGAAATGTTTTCCATTCTCAGGATATGAAGATAAGAAGCCTCTTCAAATTCTTTCTTGGACTGCATGAGACAAGGCTGCAGCTTCTGTTCTGCTTGGTGGAAAGAGGGATTTAAAACTGACTTTGCCACCTTCCCTTTGAGAGAAATGAAAATGTATCTTAATTACCAATGAAAGTTGAGAACAGCTGTCAAAGTCTTGCTGTTTTTCATGAAACAAACAAAGATTTTTTTTCTGAAGATATTCCTACAGATAACACTGATTTTGAAAACAAGAATGACCTTCAGTGGTACAATCTCCCAGTTGCTCCTCTGTCTTCTTTTTATGTTTGTCTTGAGATATGACAAAATTAGTGGATTTGGGGATGGCGTGTGGGGGCCATCAGCAATTCTGCATTGGCACCACAGCTTCTGAAAGAGAATGGGAGAGTAAGAGATTGGAGGTTGGAAGAATTTGTAGGAGGAGGAATTCCCTCTGGCAGCTGTCAGGGGGACAGATGAAGGAGATCTAGTCCTTACATTTCTTTAGATTAAGCTGCAGGTCAGGATCACAAGATCACAAAGACAGCTCACATGAGACCTCCCTCTCTCTTACGGAGTCTGTTCTGTGAGGAGATAAAGGAGAGACTAATTTCCCAAGAATCAGATTTTACAGAGTTCTGGATATAATTATTATTTTGATTTGAATTACATGGCAGTTTAAAAAGAAATTTTCTCTCCTAATTTAGGTGTGTCTTGTTGCAGTTTTCTTGCCATTGGTTTTATATTGGTGTAAACCGCTGCCTCCAATATCCTTTCAGCCTAAGTCTGATACGAACAAAACCAACAATCCACAAAACAACAAGCCCGGTAGTGTAAGAACTTCTACTGACTTGTATTATTAATGAGTACTTGACTTATTTGTCATTATCCATATCAGTATCTCAGAGTAGTTGGGTCAATATAGTTGTCTGTTTAGTGTGGCCTTTTGAACTGTGAGAGAATCTACATCAATTGTCTGTAAGTTTGCAGCAGTGACTTGTAGTATCTTACCTCTCACTTTTAATAGTAAGCTCTTTTGACTATAGAGCTGGTTTCATCCAAGTGTCTACATCAGGAGTTAATTGTCCTAGTCACCCTTTATAATCAATATAATCAATATCGTGTGTTTTCAGATGAAAGTAAATCTAAATAAAGTAACATGAGCTGCATATGAGCAATGCCTCTTTCTCCCTATTAAGGTAAAACAAGGCTAGCTCAGATTAAGGAAGTTAGAATTAAGTAAGGTGAATCCTACTAGATCCGTCAGCTGGTTATTTTGTGTGGTGGTGTACATGTTTATCCTGCACATTGAGCTGCTAGTTCTGACACGGGCTCCTACAAGTGATCAAGCCGAGAGCTCTTGTCCCTTTTGCGCAAAGGAAATCAAATGAAAGGGGCAGAAGACATGGAAATGACCGTGACCTGTGTCCTGAGACAAGGTCAGTAAACAATATACAGCTGCCATTTAGGGAACTAAATGAAGTTTTTTTTCTATCCAGAGAAATAACTCATTAATTAGATTTTCTATGTCCAATTTAATCCAAGACTTGTAGGAAATATCAGTCTAAGATCTAAGCACATAGACTTTGCAAATTGTTCACAAAACTCTGAAGCTTTGTTCACAATGGGATTTCCATTGTTGCCCTTTCATGAGAGCTGAAAGACATCCTGAGATGTCAGGGATCTTCCATTTCAGGCTCAGAGGACTGTTTGCTTTCTGATCCCTATAACAGGTATTGCAGCTCTTGCATGTGCTGCAGTCACAGTAGGCTCAGTTGGCTGTGCTTCACATTTGAGTTAGGTACAGATGCTGGGGCGTAGTTGGAGATCGAGACGTTCCTTGCTACTGAGGAAGAAAAATATTCTTCTGTGCTGTTCTACAGCCATGAGGTCTTCTCTAGCTAGCCAAATAGAGCTTTGAGCAACAAAAACTTAGATAACATGTCTGTCCAGCATGCGTGATAAAACTGGATAAGAGCCGTTGTATAACCTCTAATTCTACAAATACTTAGGTGCATTCTTCCCTCTTAAGCACATGAGCTATACTAGAGGTGAAAGTATTACCTACTGTATACTTGGAAGATATAAGCTGCAGTGGCAGAGTTTTAATATATGGAGAAATCTTATGGTTAAAATAAAAAGCTTTTATGGAAAGGTAATCTTACCAGTCACATCAATGGCAAAACTCTCTGACCTGAAGGCTGCCCAGTTACAATCAAACATCATACCTGAGGCAAAAAGTATGTCTCAAGGTATATGAATTTGGATAGAGAAAGACCAAATGCATCAACACCTTGAATTAGAACTGAAAAGAGGTGCTAAATATGTTTGTATTTGACACTGTTAACTCTCCTGAAGCAGTATTTGTAAAAGCCTTTAAAAAGTGTTTGCATCAGGTGGGAAAATGTGATGCCATCTGTCTACCTCACACAAGCACATGTTGGTTTGTGCAAAGTAGTTATTATAGATATTATAACTGACTTGACAAGCAAACACCTGTTTGTTTCTACAAATACCAATACTGAAGATTGCACACACTCCCATAGACTCAAAGAGGCCATCTGAAAAGCGAACTTATGCTGAATGAGCGAATGACAACATTAAATACTGGTCATAGTGTAATTAATCTTCATTGTTCCTTGTGGTTATAAGAGTGAGTCTGTACTCCACCTACTTAATTCATAATCATTTCAGTATGAAATGGGGAAATATTACTAAATAGAAATTGTCATTAATAATGCATTAATTAATATAATTTCCAACCTGAGGACACAGGGAAGGTGGATTAAATGGCCAAGATGAAAGTGGGAATTGGAGCAGAATGTTGTGTTGCTGTTTTAGCCCTGACAGTATGCCTGCCTGTTGGCCTCTGAACCAAGCTCCCTGTCATAGTTTAGGGCTGGGCTGGCCACTAAATCCTGGACAGATGCTCTCTATTAACCCCTCTTCCAACTCCAGAAGGGAAGAGAAAAGTGAATAAGGGAGAGAGACTTTATGGTTTGAAAAATAAAACTAAGAGATTTAACAAAACAATAATACTAATACTACAGGATAATAATGTAAATAGGAAAATAATGAAATATATAGAGATATGTACAAATATATATACAAAACCAATATAAAATCCTTCTCCCACCCTCCCCCAATGACGAATACGTCACCAGAGGCTCTGTGGAGCAGGGCACTGGAAAAGTCCCATACCAGACTCAGCAGCAGGTGGGAGCAGGATGCAGGAACACACGAATTGGGATCAGAGGCAGACAAACTAGAAGAGTTCTGCTCAGACTTCGGCCATTGCAGGATCGAGACAGAAGGAAGAGCTCCAAGATGGAAGGATCGAGACCCTCGTGATCCCTTGGCTTTATACTGAGTATGACGTGTGTGGGATGGAATACCTAGTTGGCCAGTTTTGGGTCTGCTCCCTGCCCTGTCGGCGTAGACA
Organism: Mesitornis unicolor; assembly: GCF_000695765.1. Lineage (NCBI taxonomy): Eukaryota > Metazoa > Chordata > Aves > Mesitornithiformes > Mesitornithidae > Mesitornis > Mesitornis unicolor. The sequence continues at coordinate 48,598 of NW_010197089.1, forward strand.
CAGCACCCACAATGAGACAGTGGCCTTGAACATTATCAGTACACACTGTCTGGGAAAAAAAAGCATGCTGCTAATTTCAGCAAGTTCAGCCACTTAGAAGAGACTGAGCTGAAAAGTAAAATCACTAAATAGAAAATTAGTTCTATTTAGCTCAAAACAGGACACTACCTTACTGTATGGAAAGAGATCTCTCTTTCATAGAGATGGATATTCACAGGTGCTTAGGTGAATTCTGTTGTAATTGAGAAACATTTGAAAGTATTTGATAGGTGTATAAACATAGAAACTTCTTTGTAGAAAAGGAGGAGTTTAAGAGGATTCTACCTTTTTCTTGTTTTCTATATTTTATCCTGGAAAATAGAAGTTCTCAGTCTTGTCTGAAAGCAACTTTATATAAGATAATGACTCCATGGTTCACTGTAGTGTCCATGTATAAGTCTGACAGATTTTGTTTGTACTCCTTGCCATGTCCCACCAGCTGAGCATCACTGTGGTACAGAGCAGAAATAGAAGAAACAAACTGCACATAGGAGGGAGAAACATTTTAAGTTATGGGCATATCTATGTGTCCCCCTTCTCCTATGCTATTTGGTCATGGCAGGAAAGAAAGTGATAAGGTGAGAAACCCTTATAAAACAAGTAGTAATTGGAGGGAAGTTGAGGAAACAGATACGATCTGGCAGTGAATCTTTTGTCTTCCACTCTTCTGGATCTGTTTATAAAAGTACCGACACCAATGTTGAAATTAGAGAGATTAGACTTCATTATGCTGAGACATTTCTCCCATGAGGACTACATTTGTCATCTTCTATAATGAAAACCTGATTTTGACAGTTCCATCTGTAAGTAACACTCCACCATGCGAATGCTAGACTGTGACTCTTTGTGTCACAGAAAACGGGCCTGTATTTGTAGAGTGACTTTGTCTTATGTACTCAAGCTTTTTTATTTCTTTTATTAAGGGAGCTTCTATACACCATTGTTCAGCAAATAAGATCTCATCAAGTATATCATCTTAATCTTGACAAAATTGATTCAGGAGCTGAATTATATACCGAGTAATTGGAATGACCTAGCAGAGAATGTGCCTGAATTTATAAATAGGATCTGAACTCAAATAACATATAAGTAGGTAATAAACCAATCTCCAGGTTTCCTGGTAAAGTCTGGTTATCAGCATCCAACACTTCCTTGATTAGGTTGCTCTCCTGACATAAAATCCAGTTTATTACTTTAACTTTTAAATAATGAATTATTCTACTGGGCTCAGTCAGGGATTTGTAAATGAAAGATTTTGGGAGCTGTTCTAGAGAGAGAAGGATTGCTTTACTATTCTTTTACTTTTTATGTGGTAGCATGGCACCCTGACATGGGAAAAGTGTTAATTTTTTTTAAAGGTTAGTTTTCCAAGTTTATGTTATCAGACTATCTTTACAGGGCAGATTTTTTCCTGAAATTCCCTATGGAAATGATATATTATTGGCTTTTCACAACACATTTTGAGTATTATCAGTTTGACAATTTTCTTAAGATATGTTCTTGAGACTATTTTGCAAGTTCAAAAGTTCTTTGTTAAGGCTTCTCTATTACTATAACACAATAGATGAGATTTAAGAATACTTTTTCAAAGATATGGAAAGTGGTTGTAGGCTGGATGAGAGCTTGAGGGCTAAGGAATTACAAAACCTCAATATTCTGCTTGTATTTTCCACTCTACTTTAGTTGTTTTAGGGAAAACCTTTAATGCAAAACAGACCTAAAAACATAATTTCAATGCATGCAAAATAAATTACTATGGAATCTATCACGTGCTTTGGTTGGGACAACTGTAGAAGCTACAAAGTGTCTAGATATGTTCTGGATTTTGTTGTTGTTGTTGTTGTTTGGGTTTTTTGTGTGTGGTTTTTTATTGCTTGTTGTTTTTTCTTTTTCTTCTTCTCCTGCTCTCCCAATAGTTTTTGGTTTACAAAACATCGTTACAATGGTTACAATGTTACAATGGTTTACAGAAAGATGCTTGCACTTGTTTGGCTTGCATAATTTGCTCACCTTTTAAGGTTTGAATGGATTACTTGAGCTGCAGTAAGTGTCCTCATCTATAAGTAGAAGAATCATCTGGCCATGCTGCCTCAATCTGTTCTATGCCAGCCATGGTTATGAGTGATAATTGTTTTTTTTCTAATCTCCGTCTGTTTAAAATTAGGTGGAGTATATTATGTATGGAAGGAGGTACCCTGACGGACATGAATCTTTAGAGCTTTAGACTATCAGCAGAACTGTAGTTTGAAACTACAAATTGTGGCTAAAAATATCTTCCTATATATGGTCTAGACAGACTCAAGGTTAGTTCTTAGTTTTATTAATAATCTCAATTAAAAAGTGTATTTGGACTAAGAAGGGCTACTTGGTTGCAGACTAGATGTAAGTGTAGAAGTTAAAATGGTTTCTTCTGTCCTTGCAAAGTAGGAAATAGTATATTAATGACGCACTCTTTCTACTGTTTTTTGAACTCTGAATACCAGTTTCAAAAATATCCAGGCTCAGTTTTTATCATTATGTGGCTGATTCGATGTGATTCAAATTGTCATGTATATCAATATATATGTAAAAATACTTGCATGATTCATGTCAGCATTTGCTGTTTATACATTCAGAAGAGCTCGAATAGAATTTAAACTCCTGCGTGACTTCCTAATTTACAAAGGAAGTCCTAAGTCACTGAGTCACTTCTGAAACATTGCAACTTGCTGTTACACTGCCATAACCTAGGATCAGCCTGCACTCCTCTAATAGCCTTCATATGTGGTAAAACAAGAACTGGAAGTGTGAATTCACCGGATACCTGTAGAAGGATTTATTTCCTGTGTCTTATTTAACCCTCTAGCACACTGGCAACTTCCCCATGCAGACAGTCTTAGGATTCCACAAGCTGGTTCCTGTAACAATTTAACCTTTCTGGCTCACTTTAATTTTTTTTTCCGACAGAAAATAGTTGCCCCTACTGTAGTCTCAAAAGTGAAAATAGTGTCTTTCAGTGTTTCAGTTGGCAAAAACACTTTGAAAAATAAGCTGCTAATACTAATACACAGAAGCATTTGAATGCTGTGGTATTATATAGGACCTGTCAAAACCTTAAATCGGTGATTCTTCCACCCACCACTCCTGCGGAGGGGAACCTGGAGTCAATTCATTCAGAATAAGAGGAAGGAATATATATACTGTCTTTGGCCTTGTATGATGGATGAAAGGGAAAATGGTAGTTGGCTCTTTTTCCTTGTAGCTGTAAACTGTAGCATTTTCTCATGTGTGACTAAAAACTGTCAAACTCTAGCAAGTATTTTATTTATTTATTTGGTCTTGTAGGTTTCTAGCTACCAGGTTTAAAGGTCCTTGGAGAATGGCTGTGAAAAGCAGTGGATAGGAGGGCTCTGAACTGACATTTTGTTGCCCTGTTTTGATTTTACCAAATCTGAAAAGGCATGCAGCTTAAGACAGATGGCAGTTGATGAATAAAATGAACGTTGAGAGGCTTTTTGGGCCTTTGTGTGGTCTCTTGCAGTCAGTGTTGTACAGTACATCAAGCTTTTTGCTGCTTTAAGGCTGTATCTCTAGCTGTCTTATAAAATGATGGAAATCTGTGTCTGTGTTCATTTTGTTCACCTAGTAATTTCTGAATCTTTCTAACTGAAGAACTTTTCCTTGTTATGGCATTTGATTTTTGACAAGTTTTGCTTTTCTTTTTTTTTCTTCATCCAGAATAGTTCAGTTCTTCTGGCAGTTGTGCAAATAATGTAGGAAGAGCCAATTTAAAATAATACTCCTACTTGTAATATAAATAATCTTTGTGTAAAAATTCTAGTTGAGAAACTCTTACCGTTAAAATATTAAAAATTTGAAAAATCATGCTGATATTAAAGTTTAGCTTTTCCCTAATTAATGCTGTGAATACTCCTGAGATGAGCAGAATTGTTTTCACACTCCGTAGAGTTGCTAACTTCAAACATAAATCTATTTATTTTTCAATCTTATATTATCCAGATGTTGCAATATTTTGTTTACTGAGTTGTTTAAAAAATATGTCTGAAAGAAAATGAGAAAGGCAATTCCAAATAGGATAAAAAAAAAAACTGAAAAAGATCTATAAATGGTAAGATGCACGTAAGTTTTACTTTTATCAAACTCTGTAAAAAACCTTTTCTTGTGTAACCCTTACTTGATAAATCTTAACTTCACTGTTTCCAATGTGGAAGTTTGTGAGATTATAAAAGTATGTATTTTTACTTTTTTGGAAACTTATTCCTAATTATTTCCTTTGGAACAATTAGGAAACTTTTAAAAAGCTAATTTGTAATTTATAATCTTCGTTCCAAAGCATCATCAAATTGTGTTATCTATTTTGAGTCAAAAAATACTGGAGTTTAGCTCCACCCACATTAGCATTTATTTAAGATAAAAGATAGTGGTTGCATATACCATTTATCCCTTAATTAAACATATAAACCTGGGAAATTTATAGTTAAAGTAGTTAAAAATGTGTGAGGGATAGACTGAAGAAAAACTCAGTGTAGAAGTACATCATTATGTTATGTAAATGCTATTAATTTCTGTGCTTTTTACATAACTTTTGATTAAGATTTTTTCTGGAGTTCATGGACTTTAAAATTTACACATAATAATGGTTTTCCAGGATTAACATAACTTGACTATGGGAAAATTACTTTTTAAATTATGTTCCTTGTATATTATCAGCTTTAATTTTGTGCAAGTATAATACTTCAGTGGGAAATTATATTTCCTACAAAACAATGGATTTCATAAATAAACACTACTCCTAAATTAAATCCCAAGAAAATGCTAACTTATTTCTAATGAAATAATGTCCTTAAATCCTTCTCAAAAGCAGGCAAACAACCTTTGTATTACCAGGTTAAATATGTCTTCCAAAGCCTTTCTTGTGTTCCTGGTGCTGCTGTTTGTTTGAAGTGCACCAGTTATAGAAGTATGATTACAAGTTCTGAAGAAAATGCAGCCCGAAGCCTAGAGTGACAAATGGGAGAAGCAAACTATTGCTAAGAACTCTTGATGCGTGTCTCCAGTCTCTGCCATATTACTGCATTATCACTACAAACAAACTTGCTAATGCAAGTTATGAGTAGAAGAAAACTTGTGAGCGGCTGGGTCTCCTTTCAGTCTCCTTTTTAATATAATTGCTGAGCCTGTTCATAACTTTATAACAAGATGAGCAATAAATTTTAACAGTTTAGCTGAATTATAGTCTAAAGTCATCAATTAAGCCTAAACATAAGATTAAATCAGTTAAACATTTGGTTGTTAATAATATCACTAGAAGGAAAGATGAAACTCTGAGAAAGGGCTTTTTCCTAAAATTAGTCAAAAGATACAGTTGTTAGTTAATTTCATCAGCTCATTCTGGTCTTGAAAATGAAAGCTGAATATCTTGGGGAGAGAGTCTAATGAAAGGGTTGAATCACTGCTTTGAGTAGAGAATATAATTCAATCATACCAAATGTCACAGTTACTAACTAATTTAATTGTCTTTTTCATGTGGGTACATGCAGATACACAGAATATTCCTAGGAAAAGGAGAAACAGGAAAAATTGCACTAAAATTGAAAAGACAAACACCTCAAAATCAGAAAATGACAGAAGTTGTCTGTTGAGGGTTGTTTTAATATATGTAAATGTGACTTCCTTTCTTTTATGGGTGTATATGCGTCATTACAGGATCATATATTATTCAGTGTCCTCTGTTTTGACCTCAGTCAGTGCCATTTATCACTTGTATCAGGTGCCTCATTAGTACTTTCCATACTTTCAGTCCCAGCCTCTCACCCAGCATCCTTATCCCCCATTTTTTCACCTCTGGTACGCTATGTGTCTTTACAGCTGTTTAAGGCAGCTCTCTGCTTTTAAATGTTGTTCAGAGTGAGACATTGCAAATACTGGACAGATTTTGTTTCTGTGTTCCTTTTGCATTCTAGAGCCTGCACACAGCCTGGTCTAGAGCAGTAAGGAAATGAAAATTCATACAAAACCCTTTGACAGCTGCAGCCACAATTTGCAAATAATTAAGCTACCCAAGTCCAGCAGGATTCTAATGACCATATGCATGTTTTTCTTCAACCTTACTCCCCCAGTAACTTAGCTACAGCAGGTAGATGGAACTTCTGACCCTTTCTACAGTACTGTGAAGAGGTAAAATGTGGTTTAGAGATTCAATTAAATCTGATCAACTACTCTCAGAGTGAGAGAAATGAATATGCAAAATAAGCTTTGTGACTGTGCAACAAAGCACACAGTTTGTAAACCTTGAACTGACAATTCTTTGGTTTTGGTCAGTTTGTCAAGACAAACTCTTTTACTCTGATCTTGTTTGCGCTGAAGGTTTCCTCACACATGCATACACAAATCACTTGATACAGGCATTTGGAGCATAGAAAATTCCAGCCTAAATAACTTCAAAGTTCATTATGACATGAAGAAGAAAAAAAAAATAGATCTTTGTTTGAGGAATTTGGACAACATTGCTGATAAACATTGCCACAGTCTCTGTCCCTCAGAATAAGGACAGATATCTCTCCGTTTCCAAATACTAAGATTGCTTTCTTATGCTAATACCATTATCTGAAATGAAATATGTTACACAGGAAAAAACAAAGAATGTCCATGAAATCAAAACCTCAGTGTTATATAACAATACACTTCAAATTGCCCCTTTTGTCCAAGTCTATAGAAATAAGATATGAAGCTTCCTCCAAACCAATAACCTATCCTTTAGAGCTAAACTCTGCTGTTGGACAGATGTGATGCTTGCTTTATTTTATTTTACAAGGAATGGTTTCCTCTAGGCTCAAAATTAGGTCTTCTTTGTTAAAACTTTTTGAAAGTAATATAATAAAAATAGCAAGAAATACAGATTGGGGGTGGGGGAAACTTGTTTTTGAATAAATGGCATTGGTAGGCTTCTTGATCTCAGATACGTTTTAGTTACACTGAGTTTGTATGCAAATTTTAAGAGCATTTAGAGACCTCAGCAAACTGGCTGAGGTGCAAATACCACTATTAGCTAAAAACACTGAAACAGCCCAAGAAATGGATCTTTTGCCTACTGATTCTGTTTCAAAGGATTGTGAATGTCGGCTGGCAGCCAGGGCTGCTGGGCAGTTCCAGTGGTAAAGGCTGTAGGAGAATGCACCCTACCCACACACAAAAATTTCAAGACTATTTAGCTTGTCAGTCCTAGTTTCTCTCTGCCTCTGAAATAATCTCCTGTAAGACATTCATGAAGTATACCACCCCTCAACAAACATGCTCACTCAAATGGAGTATTCTGTTTCTCACTGCGCTTGCCAAGTAATTTAAGATCAGGATGTTAATGTGTTACCCCTACCTGAAACCTTAAGTGCTGTTTCTAGCACTAGAGAACTGCATTTTACATCAGATTAAAAAAGATGTAACTCACCTGCTTATGTTCAAGTTTTTGGTCGTGCATCTCGATGAACTGGTGTTTCTATTGCTGCAGACTGGCTAATTATTTCCATTAAGGAGATTTTCCAGTCTTTTCACATGGTCCAAGAGTTTGTTTTCCACAGATATCTGAACACTTTCTGGTAGACTAAAGCCTGAAAATATCATGCTTTTTAGAGATAAATGTGCTACTCTCTTAAAAGAAATTTCACTGGATTCCCTGTTGTCTGTAAATTGCTGTTTGAAGCCCAATAGCCTCAGGAGTCTTTCTATGATCTTCAGATCTTGTTGAAACTAGTTTTGACTGCTACATATTCTGAACTTAGGGATTTGCATTGGGTAAGCCATGTTGGTGTTGTTGCCCACCTCCTGCTCCAAAGCCACAAGTACAAAATAGTCTTTTGTCATATGCAAAATGGTTACATGATATTAAATGATAACTTTAAAAAAAAAAAGGAGATAACTTCTAAAGAGCCGTGAATTGGTGCTATGTCTTTTGTGGTAATCTTTCCTAAGTTTCATTAATACACTGTTTCAGACTGCTGGTTATATTTTTTTATCTCATTCTTTATTTTAGGAGACTTCAGTGTGACTCTAGCAGCTGTTGTGAATCTGTTGCAGGTATCAATGAGGGCACACGATCACTTTAAAGTGATAGCAGCTGCATCTTCTCTAAGGAAGTTCTCATTTGGTCTCTAGGATAAACTTCTACATACGAACAGCTATATTTGCCAGTAAATTGCTGCTATATATACAAAACTTGTTCCCTGTCTTGCTTTGCTTGTAGAAGACTTGTACTTTCCATTCTGAACATAGAGGCATAGTTAAGATAAAGTGACATAGTAGGGACAGCGATGAAGTGAAAGAACTTGGGTGGAGTACCAGGGAAGTGAAGGTAGGTGGGGATGGGATTTGGCCCTGCTTCTCAGAAGGAGAAGTAAAGAGGATCATGCACGTGAAATCGTAATATTGAGGGTAAGGAGTGGTGACACTGTTGTGCAAATGTAGGACAAGAGCACAGCGATGCACTGACACAGAGCTGGGAATCCACGCTATTGCTGTTGCTTAGATGTGCTCTATGGCAGCAGCTTCCACCTTCAGAAACGTGGCTTCTGTACTTGTGGTTCTGTCTGTTTGTTTGTTTGTTGCTGTTTTGTTTTTTGTTGTTTTTTTTCTTCTTTTCTTTGTTTTGGTTCTTTTTGACATGCTTTATCACAATTAATTTTATTTGAGATAGTTTCCTTATTGGGATTTTTTTAAAGTTTGCAAAATAATATAGCGGCATTCAGCTTTCATGCTGGAATTTTTACATGAAATGTAGCATAGCGTAACTTATTCTATAATAACTTGTTCATTAAGCTTTGTAAAACTAAGTAAGAACTACAGAGGAAGTGCAGAAGAGGACAGCAGTTTCATTTGTACAAAAGAGAGCAGAAATGTGAGAAGAAAGTACATTTTATCTCCATCCTAATTACCAAGATAGAAGAATACAATCTTGATTGAATACATGCTGAGTGAAGTCTTTGGTGTAGAAAACTACCTTTGTTTTTGTGTATTTGTGCAGCTGTGAGTCCATTCAGTTCACTCTCCCATCTTTCTTGATTTGATAGATGAGTTTATGTGCTACTAAAGGCACCCACCTGATTTGTTTTTTTGAAACCAAGAAGCCATACTTGTTCATTGGGCAGTTATTTTCTATTTTTATTATACAGCTTTTTTCCAGAGTGAAGGACACCCTTCCCCAACTACCACGTGTGTAGCACATACATGCATATGTGTGGTGTTCTTTAGTGCAAGGGAGGGAAGGAAGAGAATTTGAACTTGGCCTAATGTTTTGAGACACTGAACCTGTCTCCTCTGCAGGACCTTATAAGGTATGAATAGCTAAGTACACTCCGATGTGTACATTATTAGACTGTTTCCTTTTTTAATTGAGAGTGGCACTCAGCAAGCTGGAGTTACTGGAGGAAAATAACTCAATTGTCTTTCAGACCTATGAAAAGGCAGCTAGGAATGGCTTTGATGTTTTTCTGTGGCTTTAAGTAGGACTGAGACAAGGATGTGGTTAAGCTGTTTAGAGTTTAGAAAAGAAAAAAAACACCTCAAAAACCAACCCCCAAATAAAACCAACAGCCTTAGCCTTGCAACTGGTTACTAGGAGTTATACAGATAAATTCTCTAGTTGGCTTTCAAAGCCTGAAGCAGACTTTTTTGTCTTTGAGTATCTCTAGCTCAATAGCAATGATTCTTGTTCCAGTGTTGGTGGAAATGGAATTTTGACCTTGAGGCTTGTATCTAATGGAGTCCCCTAGGGTTTGGTACTGGGACCAGTACTATCCAATGTATTCATCAATGGCCTGGATGAGGGAACAGAGTGCACTGTCAGCAAGTTTGCTGACGACACAAAACTGGGAAGAGTGGCTAACACTCCAAAAGGCTGTGCTGCCATTCAGCGAGACCTAAACAGGCTGGAGGGTTGCAACGAGAAAAGTTTAATGAAATTCAGCAAGGGTATGAAATTCAACAAGGGCAAGTGTAGAGTCTTGCATCTGGGAAAGAACAAACCCATGTATCAGTGTAGGTTAGAGACTGACCTGCTGAGGAGCAGCACAGTGGAAAGAGACCTGGTGGTCCATGAGCCAGCAATGTGCCCTTATGGCCAAGAAAGCAAAGCCAATGGCATCCTGGGGTGTATTAGAAGGGGTGTGGTTGTAGGTCGAGAGAGGTTCTCCTTCCCCTCTACTCTGCCCTGGTGAGACCGCATCTGGAATATTGTGTCCATTTCTGGGCCCCTCAGTTCAAGAAGGACAGGGAACTGCTGGAGAGAGTCCAGTGCAGAGCCACAAAGATGATGGAGGGAGTGGAACATCTCCCTTATGAGGAGCGGCTGAGGGAGCTGGATCTCTTTAGCTGGGAGAAGAGGAGACTGAGGGGTGACCTCATTCATGTTTATACATTTGTAAAGGGTGAGTGTCAGGAGGAAGGAGCCAGGCTCTTCTCAGTGACAGCCAATGACAGGACAAGGGGCAATGGGTGCAAGCTGAAGCATAGGAGGTTCAATCTGAATATGAGGAAAAACTTTTTTACTGTGAGGGTGACAGAGCACTGGAACAGGCTGCCCAGAGAGGTTGTGGAGTCTCCTTCTCTGGAGACATTCGAAACCCACCTGGATGTGTTCCAGTGTAACCTGGTCTAGGTGATCCTGCTCTGGCAGGGGGGTTGGACTAGATGATCTTTCAAAGTCCCTTCCAGCTCCTAATATTCTGTGATTCTGTGACTATAAAACCTTTCCTTAGAGCTTAGCTTTCCTAGTGCTGCAGGGTGTTTGCTTTTTTCTTTACCATTTCTTTCTGCAGTTATATCCTGAGATGTTATTTGTCCTGTTCTCAGTTCAGTCACTCTTCACTGTTATTAATGATCCTGGATGATTCTATTGCTTTCTTTTAGTTTCACTTCTGGATTTTTACAGGAGGATGAAGTGATTCTATTATGGTTATACTTCAAAGTTTTAAAATAATGATTTAGAAATTAGATAGCTAAGCTATTTTCAGTAACTGCAACATAAAAATCTTTACTGTAACATTAGAAATATCCAAATTAAAGAGTGAAGCAACTGCATCTTAAAATTGAAGACATTTATTTAATGAAGTACCAGACATACAAAACCATATAATTTTGCTAGAGAAAGCAACGAGCAAGTCTTCACCAGATATATGCTGCCTTTTATTATACATTTCTTTGGACTTTTTAAACCACTCATCTAGCAGGAAACACTCTACAATCTTAACATCTTGTTTTGAATACAAATGGCTATAAAATATCCTAGAATAATAGAAAAGGGAGAAGTAAATGAAAGAGGCAAATGAAAGTCAAGTTTATTTAATAAATAATACATTCTGAAGCTAAACACATTTTAGCAAAAGCCTGACTGTTGCATATATTGTAATGATAGAGAGCTGCTTTCTGCCAGAGTATCAGCCATTAGGCAGTAGGCACTTCATCATTCTAATTCAGAATCCCTTTCATTACTTTCAGAAAGTCTTTTTGCTCCCTTTGTATAAATCAGTAATTCTTTTGCATTGTCATAAACATAAAATAAAACCAGTATTATGATTTTTAGAGAGACATATACTTTGGAATACTCTTGATAGCTTTAATCTGTTTGACAGAAGTCTCCAAGGTGATTTAGGGGACAGTTATATTTCCAGTACTTTAAAGAGAGCATATATACTCTATATATACTATAGCATTATACAAAATGGATATGGAAAGACTCAGCCAAATAAACCGCTTTAAAAGGTAGTAATTTACTCATACAGACCTGTATACATTTCACTACCTAACAAAATATGTTTTTCCAATTTGCAGGTAATTCCCTCATCTCCTCCAAAGTGACTATATAACTTCAAAGTAAAAAGGTATAAACTCTAGTGAGCTGGGTGGCAGCTCTGGGTCAATTCCATGTTGATGGGTTGCTCTGACAAAACCTAGGTTCATTAGATCAGTAGGACTGCAGAGGGCACAGGAAGGAACAAACCAAAAGCCATCAAGTGTATTTTAGGTAGAGAATTGCTTGAATGACAAATGGTAACACACCCAGTACTGTTGGTAAACTCTTCAAACCTGTACAATGCCTATCCTACAAAAGAAGTGATAATGTAAAGCAGTATAAAAAAAACCAGCTTGATGAAATATCATACCTTAACAATGCTCATGCCAGGAAGATCATCAGGGTAATCTTAATTTCTATGTTTAATTTTATTATGGTATTATAGCTGTATTTTGCCTTCTGCTGGTCTGCTACATAAAAAATAATTTGTTTATTATTAAACTCTTAGGCCACTGCAAAGATTGTGCACAGTTAATTCAAATCTGAGGTTGTGTTCTTTCCACTTTCCCCACCAACTGCTTCCTCCTAAATTTTCTTGAAATACGTTCCAGCAAACACAACTTTAAAGGCCCCATGGAAAACTGAAAGTGAAACAGTGAACAAGACATAGGCAATGGACAGCTGATATTATTTTTTCTTGTCTTATTAAAAGGGAGAATTTATTTATATTGACAGTAGATAAGTCCTTGCTATAATGATTCTACTACAGACCCATTTGAGTACTTCAGACAGCTAATTGGCCTTTATAGTTAAATTAGTAAGCATGAGTGTTATACAACTGACAGGTCCTTTCTAGCAAAGTGAAGACTATCAGTGCTTAATATCTGTAAAAAGATGAGGGGCTAGAATGGTATCACTTCATCATGGAAAACATGCGTCATGCTGTCACACACAAAAAATAGTCCATGGATTTCTCCGGAACTGAATCAGTTTAATTTGTGAGCAAAGGAGTTCATAAATTATCTGAGACATTCTCATTGACTGCCAAAATGCAAAATTCTTATTAAAAAATCAGGACTCCATATCAGACAATAGCTCATGCATGCAGTACAGCAGATGAATGACACTGAACTTGAGCTGCACAAGAGAGGAAATATAATCAATAATCCTTACTTCAGGAAACGTTGGGCATACTTATTTTTAAGTTACATGTAGCTATAGAGAGTTTCTTCAAATAGAAAGCAAAATATTTGGCTCACGTTGCTTTTGCTGAAAAAAAGGTGTTGGAAGAGTGAAAACTATAAATTTTAAAATGAAAAATTGTTAGCATATTTGTGGAAAGTACAACCTTTCATTACTAATTAATACATCCCCAAATTATGTAATTAATAATTGGAACTAATTAATTGAGAATCTGTACTCCAAAAAGCTTGCTTTCTAAATTCTCAAATAAATCAGAGAAAGGAAACTTTATAATAAATGTGAAAGTGAGGCCTAATGAGATTGTGACCCAGTGGAGGATTTGATTTCCTACTGAAACAGTATAGCCTATGAGCTAGCCTAGCTCCATGAGCTTGTTTTTAGATGTATAGATCATTACATATGGAAAAGAATATAAAATATACATGTAATTTATTTTGCTAGAACAGTATTAATTAGATTTCTGTACACATAGTTACATTGGTGCATTGTGACAATATGATTTTTCTAGGTTCACAGGGATAAGAGTAAGGATTTTGGAAATACTAACATAAAACAAAGATACTAGTCAAGACTGTTCAGTCATTGATAAGCTGATCACACACACAATAGAAATTATATTCAAGGAAACACCTGATTTTGGCCAAAGGTTTAAAAGAAAAATAAACTTCTGTGGACAACTGATACTTGTTCACTCTCATCTTATAAAATGACACTTTTGGTTCCTTTTGTCCAGAATTCACAGATCTGAGTGGGGGTGTCTTGTTTACATGGTTCCTGGAGACAAGAAAGAAGACATTAGGAAGTGAGCACTGATGGACACAAAATACATCTATTTGAACTGTAGATATGTGTGAAATTTAGACACCTCCCTTTTATTGTGTTGGTTCAGACACAAGGTTTTCCTTTTCAATCCACATTTCTGACATTGCCTTAGTGATTTGCACAATATAAAGGCTTTATTGTTAAACTAGAGAACAAGTGGTTGTCTACTTGGTAAACATCCTTTGCTTATTTAACATATACATTCAGTGCTCTGGTTCACCTTTCAAGAACTCATAGACTGGACTTCAAACTGAACCTAGTTGTACAGAAAGGAAATATAATCAGGGTCTTAAAATGGTTAAGCCTCAAGTTCTAACTAGAAGTCCTAAGTGAAAATCGGTCATGGAAACAGCTGTTACCCAAAGGTCTGTGATTTTTATTCACAGACAGTGAATTAAAATGGTTTCAGGTAGATTTCCCTCACTATTTCTCAATTTATCTTTACCCCTGGATCCTTGGACAGGCATAGAAAGAGACTGAGAATTCCTGCAATCAACAGAATGCCCAACAGTTAAATCCTTACTTGACACCAGTGCTGCAGGCCCCGTTTTTATTGGCTTGTTATTTTAAATTACTTGCTATGGACTGATGTTTCCTGACTCTGCCTTTACTTTTTATGAGAATCAGATAGATTGTAGATCATTAACACTGGACTATTAGCTACTATTGGTGTAAGAATAAGCCACAGTAATATCGAAGATTGCTTGATGTTAGAGCTTTGTATTTTAATGGCACCAGTGGAAACAACAATTAAGTGTCATGTAAGTGTCTTCTGGTCTAGAAGTGAGGTCCCAATGAAATGGGGGGCTTGTAGTTTAGGGCTAGGGTCTAGGTAAAACCTAGCAATCACATAACCAGGGAATTGAATAGCTTATAGAAATTAATGGGAAACTGAGGTTAGCAGGCATGTAATTAACTAACAATAGAGTATTGAATAAGGGAAATGAAGTATACAGTAAGTATAAATAGAAACTGAAGCGGCCTAAAAACCGGATAAAACTGACTCTGTGACTTCGAGAAGTTCCAGGAGCATGTGCCAAAAGAAGGTTTTGGGAGTTCAGCACAATGAAGATTACTTAATTCATCCCAAGACCCCGGCCCACGACCACCAGGAGGCACAGCGCAGGCGCGACTGGGAGGAGAAGAAGGTGGAGCACATGCAAAGGACTTCTTGGAAAAAGACCGCCTTTTTGGGGAAAGGTTATGAATATCACAGAATCACAGAATTGCTCGGTTGGAAAAGACCTCCAAGATCATCATGTCCAACCGGTCCTGTCTACCCCCTAAACCATATCCCTAAGTACCTCGTCTACCTGCTCTTTAAATACATCCAGGGATGGTGACTCCTCCACCTCCCTGGGCAGCCTGTTCCAGCCTCTGACAACCCTCTCAGTAAAGATCTTCCTCCTTATCTCTAACCTGAACCTCCCTTGGCACAGCTTGGTGCCGTTTCCCCTTGTTCTATCCTCCGTCACCTGGGAGAAGAGACGAGCACCCACCTCTCTACAACCTCCCTTGAGGTAGTTGTAGGTGGTGATGAGGTCTCCCCTCAGCCTTCTCTTCTCCAGGCTAAACAACCCCAGTTCCCTTAGCCGCTCCTCATAAGGCTTGTAAATGTATAGGTGCTTAATGGATAGACAATATTTTACTGTATAAAATCAAGGGAAATTGCTGTTTTAGGTGCGCACGTCTGTGGAGGAGTGATCCCCCGTGCACCCGCGCGTGGAATAAACATACCTACTTTACAACCTTTCAGGTTGTGCAGTCTTCTCTCCACGAGTCACCAACTGCCTTAAATGTCACAACCAAAATTTGTGGTTAAAAGTTGTAGTTAATTGCAGAGATAAACTTCATAGGGAATGACATGAGGAATTAACAATTGTTTTTAATAATGTGCAACAAATAAGACACTGAAAGTGGAAGGCAATAGAATATTGACTATCTCCTTCCTAAATGAGGGCTAAATAATGCAGGACACCTATACAGAAGAAAAAAGTGTGGGTGATCATATGATTAGTCCATATTAGAATGTATAAAGAAAAAAGGCAGTGAATTAGGTGATATAACTAGCTCAATTACAGCATCATTAAATGTTCAATAATGACTTTGCAATCTTAATGGTGTTCTTTAGCATGGTGGCTTAGGCAGTATTCCTATGAATGAGCTGTTATTGAAGGCAGGCAATGTGGCCTACTAGATAAGGCATTGAGCTCAGCAGGTATGGCCAGAGTATAATCCAGGCTCACCACTAGCACTGAGTAAATCTGTTCAGCTGTGAATGCTGTTGTTCCTGTAACCCACAGCCAAAGGCTTCAGCTGAATGTGATCCAGGCCTAGTTTGGTGCATGACAGCTCTGTGACTAAGGCTCAGTTTTACTGAGAAAATTGTTACTAATAAATAAGAAAGAATGTAAACTAAAGCTATGCAAGATAAAAAAGTAAAAACACAGTGCAGTAGCTGAGATAGTAGTCAGCAGCTCAAGAATACAAGAGAAAAAATACTGATTAAAAAAAGTATAAAACAAACAAGAGAAAGCAGAGCATTAGAAGACAGCGACTTAGCAACATCAAGAATCAGTCAATTCCAAGAAGTAACAGATCCAGTCCTTCCCCACTTGCCTGACAATTCCTTGGCTAGGAGAGGCTCATCAGCTGCATGTGTCCCCGCCAGGGGGGTGGTAAACATCAGTGCTTGTATGCTAGTCCTTACTATATGCTATGTTGCACAATAAATGATATCTGAGTAATCTTAAATTGTGTACATTCTGTGTGGAAGGTAAAAGATTCCCAAATACAAGTGACTCTATGAAGCACAATGATGCAGAGTCCCACCCTTGTTTCCTCACTGATACCACTCAGTGGTGCAGTGATGTTGCTAATCCCAATAAGAAAGGGGCTCTGGTCTCATCTGGGACTTTGCTTCACTGTGGTTCAAAGAAGAAAACAGAACAAAAACATTAATGTTTTTAATTGTTCAGGTATTTTATCAACAACTAGAAAAAATTACTTGGACTGAACAGACTAATGCCTTCCTCAGGGATGACAGGTGATATGGGCAGAAATCAGCAAGGAACATCGTATATGATGAATGTTTTAAAGAGGAACTTGGAGAAGAAATTAGAGGCTGTTTTACAAATAACATGCAGGTGGCACAGACACTTATTTTTAGTACATATTTAATATATTTGATAGCCCATGTCCTTTTTTTTTCTGTATTGCAGGGTATAGAGTGCAAAAGCATGCTCTAGTTAACCATTTTATGCTGTTGAACAACAACATAAAGCCATATCTCTGCTGAGGAAATAAAAAGGACTTGTGAGCCAGACAACTTCGTGTATAATAAATTCAGCACATTAAATCTGCCAGCAGCAGATCACAAGAAGCAGAATTCCCACAGAGATGCAGAAAGATGCTCCATGTGAGTTTTTGCTGATCTTCTCACTCGGTGTTGAAAAGAAATCATTCAGCTCTATTTTAACCCTGAATATTGTCATTTCCATAACAAAATATTGGCAGCTCCTGTTTATAATCTTTATCCTGTAATATTAAGATTACTTATCCAGAATCAATGCCTGCCAGGCTGATATGAGACTCATAAGATTATGGGCTTCCATGTGATTCATTGTTTTTCATCTTTTACTTTCTGTAAAAATACTGATTTTTCCTGTATGCTGATATATTCTAAGAGAGGATCCAAATGCTGGTGTATTAGTCTTCCTTTTCTATCTCTACAGTTGTTTAAGAGGTTTAAAGCACGTTTTTACACATCCAATTTAATAATGCAATTTTTATCAGTTGAAAATATAATTTCATGGTAAAACAGAAGAGGTTCAAAAGTTCACGCGAATTTGCATTTGAAACAAGATTTTGACTTACAAGAGTTTCAAAGAGCCTGATTTGACTTACAGAAGTGTATCAAAGAGCCTGATTCATACCAAGTTTTGAGTCTGAGGTGCAGAAAATCCAAAAAGCTGTGTTGGGTTATGTTAGTAGATCAAGTTGTGAAAGTACACACCCTCCTCTACTTCAGCAAAAAGAATGCTGAAAATATTTTTCCATATCACTATGAACAGGGAATCTACTTGAAGAAGGAATAAATGAGTTCTAAGGGTTATCAGACCTCATCAGGGTAAATTGGGTTTGCTATTATCAGCTAGTCAGACCTTGATCCCAGTAGATATAACGAAGATCCGGATTAATTTATTTGATCTCCAAGAAGACTAGCATTCTTTATCTTCATTAATGAATCTGAAACTTCTGAGAATTTTATGTTTGGAAACTATTTCAAGGGACTATATACAAAGTATAATCTGGATAATGATCCTAGTTTTATACACTTTTCCTAAGCATTTGCTTTTTTGCCATTGTTGGAGATGAGACAAATACTTAGATGTTTTCATTTGAATGTTTGTTTTCATTTGAATGTCTGTTCTTTTGTTTTATGCAATGCAGGACAAAACTCTATGATCACTTAAAACTATGAATAGTTTACAAAAAATAAAACTAGTACAGGTACCAGTTTCATCTTTTCCTACCAGATACTATATGCAAGAAAGAACCTAGCCGATGCTAATGTCATTAATTGAATTAACAATTGGCATTTGACAACTGCTAATAAGAAAACCAGTTTTATATGTTAAAGTGATACATAATTCAGGTGAAAAGCAAATTAGCCACTTTTTTATTCCAAGGTTTTGTTCTGAGTAGCACTGCTCTTCTAGTAAGGTTATTCCTAAGAATAATAGCTATGATATAGGAAAATGCTTGGATGACACTTAACATTAGCTACTCGGCTACCAACATACATAGGTATATGTTTAGCAAAGAGGAGGATTTAAGATATTAAAGTGGCAGAATCATAATTTGCACTTGACTACTACACAGTTAAGTACTGTCTTGAAAAAGAGTGAAGAGACTTCGGATAAATAGAAGACTGCACAGATTTTTTGCCTGAAAGAGTTTTTGCAGATAGATGCTGTAAGTCACCTAATGCATTCCTTGTTATTTTTTTCTCCAATTGTTCTCAAGACATTCATTGGGGATTAAGCTCTGTCTCAACAAGATGTGAAGAAGCATCAGAGGAAAGGTTGAGCTTTCTTTGAGAGAGAAAAATTGCCTTTCATTATATGTTCAATTTCATTTTTTTTTTCATTTGGAGCTCCTGTAGTAAAACTGGAAAACCATGTGAACTACTGTATTTTGCAGATAGCTACACAACTATGATGACATGTAGTTGGTCAGGAAATATGTCTTGGGGAGCTAATTATTGTAGGCCAAAAAAATTTATGATAGTTTTATCTGTAGACATTTGTATCTTCAAAAGGGCTACTAAGGAACATAATAGAGGCAGTGCAAAACAACTTTCCATTGGCTTTTCTTCAGAATCATTTGGTATATCTGAATATCAACTGTTATCTTGCCTACTGCTAAAATCACATAATACGCTGTCCATATAAAAAAATCTTATGTGTACATATTAGCTTTATTAGAATTTTGAAGAGAATCCTGATTTGAATATATTCATTGTCTGTTTTCTTAATATATATATTTCTGTCCTACTGCTCAAAATCTTACATTTGTTTTTGATGAGAAATTATGTACATATTAAAAATGCAATTTGTGAATTTGTTTATAGTTCAAATATAACAAATTATCTATAGAGAAAGAGTTAACTGTTGATGATATTCATGAGCAACTATCATTGTGTACCAAATTGGCAAAATTTAAAAATATAAAAACATAAAAATTTAAAAAATCAAAATTTTAAATGCTCAAAACTCCTGTCTTAGTTCATAGAAACATAGAATCATAGAATGGTTTAGGTTGGAAGGGACTTTAAAGAATACCTAGTCCACCCCCCCTGCCATGGGCAGGGACACTTCCCACCAGACCAGATTGCCCAAAGCCCTGTCCAACCTGGCCTTGAACACTTCCAGGGAAGGGGGCATCTGCAACTTCCCTGGGCAACCTGTGCCAGTGCCTCACCACCCTCACAGTAAAGAATTTTTTCCTAATATCTAGTCTAAATCGGCTCTCTTTCAGTTTAAAAGCATTCCCCCTTGTTCTATTTCTACCTGCCCTTGTAAAATGTCCCTCCCCAGCTTTTCTGTAGGGCCCTTTCAGGAACTGGAAGACTGCAACAAGGTCCCCCCAGCGTCTTCTTTTCTCCAGACTGAACAGTCCCAACTCTCTCAGTTGGTCCTCATATGGGAGGTGCTCCGGTCCTCTGATCAGCTTCTTGGCCCTCCTCTGGACCCACTCCAACAGCTTGACGTCCTTCTTATATTTGGAGCCACAGAACTGGATGCAGTACTCCAGGTGAGGTCTCAACAGAGCAGAGTAGAGGGGCAGAATCACCTTCATTGCCCTGCTGGACACACTTTTGATGCAGCCCAGGATGTGTTTGGCCTTCTGAGCTGCAGGTGCACATTGTCAGCTCGTGTTGAGTTTTTAATTCACCGACACACCCAAGTCCTTCTCCTCAGGACTGCTCTTGAGCCATTCTCCTCCCAGCCTGTATTTGTGCTTGGGATTGCCCCTACCCACGTGCAGGACCTTGCACTTGGCCTTGTTGAACTTCATGAGGTTGCCATGGTCCCCCTTCTCCAGTCTGTCGAGGTCCCTCTGGATGGCATCCCTTCCTTCCAGCATGTCAACTCCACCAACACAGCTTGGTGTCATCTGCAAACTTACTGAAGGTGCACTCTATCCCATTGTCCATGTTGCTGACAAAGATGTTAAACAGTACTGGTCCCAGTACCGATCCCTGGGGAGCACCAGGTGTTTATACATGTAAAACTGCATAGTAGACTCACTTTTACTAAGGCAAATTCCTAGGTGCCTTCATTTTTTTTTGCAAGCAAAGAGCTGCTGCTCTCACAGAAGAGTTGTGTGCTTGGTACTTGTGTCTCTCCTGTGCCTGTCTAAAATGTACAGCTCAGCCATCCTTGAGCCTAAATTCTTTGAAAGGCCTGAAACTGATGGCGCTGCTTGGAATACACATAATAATGACAGCGTAGATTCTATCAAAAAAGTTCCTGCAAAAATCCTGAGACTGATGTGTCCCAGCCTTAGTAGGATAAAAATAAGAACCTTCACTTGGATTTACTGGCTTCCTTGAGGAAGCTCAGACCTCTATGTTCTGCAAGGCTGCCCTTTAACCAGCCATTAGGCAAGAACGACCTCATCTCCAGTTTTGCTGTAAGGTTGTTACATAACAAGGGGTTTAATATTCCCCTTTAATGGTCCCTCTTTGTAAGACTATTCCTACAGTTAGTCCGTGGATGTTTATACAGAAAGCAAAGCTAAGGCTGTGACTAGAAGTCTGACTATCCCAATGTTGGAGTCTTAATCAGTGGATCTTCATGTCATGTTCATTTGCTTTCTTTTTTTAGGCACATTTGAAATAGTTGAGGAAATAAGTTACTCTGCAAAGCATATGTTTAAGATTATGACTCAGATATTTTACTTCGATCCAGCTGCCTGAGACTTATTTTCTATACCTATAATTCTTCTCAATGTTTTAAATCAAGAAATTCTTTTGTTTTGCAAGACTTCCTAATCTCTGTACCTAAAAGCATGTCCTGAATTCTGTGAAGTCTAGAGAAAAGGAACAAGCTTTGAACACAATACCTGCGAATTGTTACAGAGTCGTCTCCACTGGAGGCAGCAGG
>NW_010197089.1:70144-78322 GCF_000695765.1 Mesitornis unicolor
CATACAAATATGAAACTGGAGATTTAATCTTCAAGCTGGTTAAATAAACATTCACAGATGTCCTGCTTAGTAGCAGGAGGCTGAATGATAAGTATCTTTCTCTGACTGAAAGAATACAAGAATATAAAGGGATTCATAATTTAAAAGGAGAGAGAACAGCAAGGGAAGTGTGAGAGATGCAAAGAAAACACATAATTTTGTTTTAAGCCAAGAGCACACAGTTGCATGTAATTTAAACAAATTTTTTTTCAATTGGCTCTGATTAATGATTTTCATAATTATTTTAGACTCACTCACAACAGCCGTAAATAGTTTTTCTTCATAAGAATGTGCACTCAGCACCTGTTTGAATAAGATTAAACTTTATTAACCTTCTAATAAACTGTGTTAACCTTATCAATCATATATAACCAAGTTAATAATTATAATATCAAATATAATTATATCCTCACATTGAAGCATTAATAGGATCAAAGATATGTAGAATTTTGTAAAAAGCCTCAGTGCTTCTTCAAGGCTTGATTTCATGGCACCAGGAAGCTCCAGTTTTTAATCTGCAGATGGCAAAGACCAGGTTTCTTTTCATAGAATCACTGAGGTTGGAAAAGACCTTTAAGATCGTCAAGTCCAACAGTCCATCCAACACCACCATGCCCACTGAACCATGTCCTAAAGTGCCACATCCACATGTTTTACAAACACCTCCAGGCATGGTGACTCCACCACTTCCCTGGGCTGCCTGTTCCAATGCTTGACTACTCTTTCAGTAAATAATTTTTTCCTAATATCCAATCTAACCCTCCCCTGGCAAAACTAATGTAGCTGAAATCTTTCTCTGGAAAGTCCCTAATTTGTTCCTACAAGAAATACCAACAAAGTGATGTTGATTTTTCAGTTTCCTAAAGGCAAAGAAGTCTTATAACACAGCAACAATACAGTAGTTTTGATGATCTGATGGTTTAGGCTTTGTGGAAAAAAGATACATGAACACTCTTAAACCATAAGGGTCCATGGCATAAGGCCACACAAATACTGTTGTCAGATTAATCTGAGAAAGATGAATTCCAGAATATATTGAATATTCTCAGCACTTTACAATTATTTAGAATATTTGAAGATTGAAATAATCTGGAAACCAGTCTCAAAACCAGTCAAATATAGATTTTAAATTATTTCTAGTATATTGTTTAAGGCTCCAACTTTTCCTACAAATGCTGAAGAATCTGAGTACCTCAACTAAAATGAAAAGAATTCTCTATTTTATTAATACCAAGCACCTGGTTAAGTACTTTCTAGTTCTTTATAGCTCTTTCTAGTAAAAAGGTGTAGAGCGGAGGTTGTAGTATACATTTTATGGCTCATAGTGCATGCAAACACATATCACAGAGTTTGGATTTGATCTTTTTTTCTTGAAGTTGTAGTGTTTGATAGGTAGTGGATGTATTTCAGCATGAAAATAGCTTTGCTGAGTAAGTGTTACTGTAGTCAACAGTTCTTTACTTTTTGTTCCCCACTTTTTGAATACTTTTTGCCTCTTCAAATGTGTTTACAATTATGTATTTATTTCCAAAAGTATTTTGGCTTGTAAGTACAACTTAAACAGCAATTTTCATTTGCTCACTCATTTTCTTGAGAAGTTTAATTTAGTGCAGTGCAGTAAATAAATTCTTATACCTTGCCTAATTCTGTTCTCCTAAGCTATACTTATGAAATGGGTATTGAGTTCTTGCACTATAACCCCAAATTTCAGTATGCTGCATGCTCTGTTTATGAATGCTCCTTTAAAAGTTATCACAAAAAAGAAGTCTGAAGAAAAAGATTGCTCTTGTATGATGCATTTATCTATTTAATCTTTTATGGCATTACCTAGCTTTAACTGGATGTACATCTACTTTCACCTATTGTCTTTGTTTTTTTTCATGTGTGAGTGATAACACTGATGATGATGGAAACAAATCTGTTTTCATTGTAAGGATTTTAGCTTATTGAACCCATGTATTACCCTACTAATTCAGGGGCACCCCTTGTCTTTCAAAAGCAAGGGGTTTTCCTCATGACTCTCATTGTCTTCAGTGAAAGCTTGAAGCAGTTTGAACTGTGGTCTTCATGTTAGAAATCAACCAACCGGGTGCAAACATTACCTGCAAGTGTGTGTTTACTTGGAGGTGTGATCAATCCACTGAGGCTTAGAAAAGGGATAATGCTAGTGTCTGATCGGATGACTTGTAGTGTCACAAGCTCTACTGAGCAACACTTATTATTAGGTATACACCAATGTGGCATTTATTTGGCTTTCACTTTGATGAATCACAGCTCTAGAGAATATCTTAGTAAATCAATGATGACTGCATAAAAGAAATAATATTCCTCTTCATAGTAAAATAAAAGGTAACTTGTGACAAACATTTTAGGAAGTCACTATAGAGTCTCTGAAGCAGCAGTAGAAATTGTACATCACGCCAAGTCTTAATTGCGCATGGTCTGCTACATTCCCAGTCTTTAATTGCATGCTGAAATGTTGGTCTCCACATGGCTAATGATCTGGAAATATTTAAAACCGGTAACTAACCCAGATGTTATAGCTATGTAACCGCATTGCCCTTAATAGTTCTAATTTTTAGATTATGAAGACAAAAATTCCAAGTTAATCAATAGTAAAGGAAATACCAAAATGATAAGTGCACTGATTTGGGGTACTAACACTGAGTCAATAAAAGGAAGAAAATGGTACTGTACCTCACCATCCTCCTCAATATTTCCTGAGCACTTAGCCTATGGAAAAGACATTGTAAATTTGCACTCTTGCACTTTTGGTTTTGTATCACAAGACTTTCCAAGTTAGCAGTATTTAAGTACATGTTCATGTTTAGAAAATTCAAGTATATTCAGTGGTAATCAGCTCATTAAAATTATATTTAATTGATTGTCTAGAGCAAAAATAAGGGCAATTATAGTTAACTTCTTTTAAAGATTGTCTTGGGATCAGCAGTTGAAAACACTATATAAAAATGGCTGGTAAGAAAGAGCAATATTCATATTTTGTTGTTATGGCTCTTTTTTAGAAGGCAGCAGAAATAAATTAAATATCTAGAGTGAGATATGTTCACAGTAAATTAATGGCAGCTTTATTTTACCACTCAGAGTCCAATTCCTGATGAGTGCTATTGTGAGAGGAGTAGATTAGTTGATGTAGTAGAGGTTAAAATTCCAGCAGTCTGAATCTGTGCAAGGATGACATGGCTGAAAGTGACAGAAGGGCTTAGTAATATATACAGATGATTAAATACATTGGAAAGAACCTACTATTAGTGTTGTCTCCTGCTATCACAGAAAATAGTTCTTTTTTCTCTATGATTTATGACCTGTAATTTAACATGTTCTTATTTACCTGAATCCCCTGAGTCCTTATATGGAGAAAGGAATTATGAGGAAAGATATCACATACTATTTTCTGAATATGGCAGAATTGATCCAAAATGATAATGGTTTACACAAGGAAAAGAAGTGGTGAAAGTTGCTGGCAGGAGGAACAGATGTATGAGGCAAATATATTTCAGACAGGAATTTTTTTGTGCACTGCTAAAACCAAGTGAATTTTGATGTTTCTAAGAGAGAAAAGGATAAAACTTCTGTAAAAAAGGCTGAGTTTACATAGGTTACAATGATTATTCAAAGTTCATAATCTGCTTTTCCTTTACATTTAAATAATGCCTTTCAGGGATTAAGAAGCTGCTGAATGTAATGTAAATCTGTGAACACAGATAATGTGAATGGCAGCTGCAAAGTCTGCTAGTCTGCTAATTACAGAACACCTGGAACAGATATTTTGAAATTGAGCTGGGAAATAGTGTTTTAGCGCAAATTGTGGTTCAAAATGCAGATTTATTTTTGTGGTATATTGCACATCCTGAAAAACTGTCTATTGTGGGGTTTTAATAACACACCAATTACTAAAGACAAGACATAAAAAAGAAAATACTTTTCATTAAATTTCTGCTGTAGTTAGATAAACTCTGCCATCTTTTTGTTGTAAACAGAATTCAAATTAAGGTTTAGGTATCTTAAGTCATTTGTATTTTCACTATTACTTTCTCCCATTCATAAATTAGATCTTAACTCTGGAAAGGCTTGTATACAGTTTTGTTCACTGAAGTCAACAAAATTAGTAAATATAAAAGTAAGCTAGTGTGAGTCTTAGCAAAAATAGGACATTACTCTGTAGATTAATTCTCATTTGATGTGAATTGCTGCAGTGTTCTGTTGAGGTTTTTAATTGTTCTTTGCAAGATTTTCCAATTTTAAAAAACAATTTATGGTGGCCTACTGAGTCCCTTTTTGAAAGCTGGTAATCAGATGGAATTTTACTTCTTCTTATAATGTTAAAAATCAAACTACAAGAGAAAAAAATGGATTAGGTAACTATTTGCATTGTTTTTTTCAAAGGGCAGTAATGTCTTTCCAGTAGCTCTGGGAGATGGCTTACACACAGCAATTGGAGTGTTTTCTTGCTTTATGGACAGTCTAAACAATCTGTGTGTTAGACTAGAAAGGCAGTTGGATGTCTTCAGAAGATCTATAAGCAATACTGGTTTTTTCCCAAACATTTTCCAACAGCAATTGCGCTGTTGAAAAGATGTTTCTCAGATAACTTTTTTCAA
Organism: Mesitornis unicolor; assembly: GCF_000695765.1. Taxonomy (NCBI): domain Eukaryota; kingdom Metazoa; phylum Chordata; class Aves; order Mesitornithiformes; family Mesitornithidae; genus Mesitornis; species Mesitornis unicolor. Next base: position 74,803 of record NW_010197089.1, read on the forward strand.
GTGCTTTGTATTTCAAAACAGTTGGAAAAAATATTTTTTCCTCACTCAATTATTTCTGTTCTTTTATGCTAGAAAGAAGCTGGGAAAATATTTTTTCACTTGCCTCAGGAATGTGTTAAAACTAAAAATACATTTTACTAAATATGTGCAGACAATACAGTATGTTTTAAGGTGAATGTAAAAGAGAAAAGTTTGAGAATCAGAGAATCATAGAATGGTTTGAGTTGGAAGGGATCTTAAAGATCATCCAGTCCACCCCCCCGCCATGGGCAGGGACAGCTTCCACTAGACCAGAATTCTAAACATTTTCCAAACTATAACTTAAAATAAAGACTATTCTAATATGCACTGGAGTTCAATATTTAAAAGAAATGAGGATCTGAAAATTTTTTTTTGTTTTTTAAATAAATAGTGAGGTGATGAAACAGCATGTGCATTTAAGAGATACAACAGGAAATGTTTTGCACCCTGAAATTCATTGATGAGATTCTCTTTTGTGAATCTGCAAAAGATCATTTTCATCTGCAGAATATAAAGAGATTTCAAAAGGTAGGGAACTCATCAGCTGAAGGTCAATGATACATAGCTTCTCCTGTATCACTTTCTCAAAAACAAATATGAGATGTCATTCCAGCTCCATTTACAAATAGGAATTCCCTGATTTTAGCCTTGTATGTGCTTGAAGACCAAAAATTAAGCAACGTATACCAAATACAATGTTATTGCATGTATATTGCAATTTGGATTATTCCTTTAAAATAAACATAGCAGAGAATCTTATCTGTTGATTTGCATATTTCTATTTTTTAATAGAGCTATGAAAATTTTGCATGCAATATTTCTCTCTTACTCTTTAGATGACTTTGGAGTTTGAAAAAATAGTTCTAAGTGTTGTGCCATGTTTGTCTTATAGCAATGAAAGTTAACTGACAGGCTCCAAGGGCTGCTGTTCACCTTCTTCTCCTTGTTGCTTCTGTCAGCATCAGGACAGTTTTGGGATTGTAAGATTTCATTCAAGAACTTTATTTTTAGTATGTAGGAGAAGCTCCTATCTTTCAGCTTTTCATTTGTCATATTTAACTTTATTTCTTAACTGTGCTTGTGACGATGACAGTATTTCTGCCCACGTCATTCCACCCCCACCCCCCCCCCCCCAAAAAGAAAAAATTAAGCTGTCTGGAATCAGACAGAAAAGTAGTAACTCTTGATGGAGAAAGACATAGAGTGTGAGGGAACCTGAACATTCCTCACCCTGGAATCAGACAGTATTATCATATACTTTTGAGGCTAAGTCTGTAATGAAAACTACAGCAGTGAAATACTTTACTAAATGACATAGAAAGACAAAAGTTGCGCAATATCCATGCTTCTTATTAATGCCATAATGAATCTGATTTGATACTGAGGTTCAGTTTTGTAGTAGGATGACTAGTATTGAGATACATTTTTATTCTTTTGCACTTGATTTTTATTTGCTCTCTGTTAGAATGCAAGCAAAAAGATCTTCTCACCTGCTGTTATATGCAGCACATGATACACATCACAAATCTGAAGTGGTCCTAAGGGAGTAAGGATTTTCCAGTAACCTAATACATTTGGAATGATGGAGTGGAGAAAAACAAAACTATTGGGTGGCATGAGGAGAGATTTTAAGAAAGTTCTGGAGAGGTAACTTTCTTCCATAAATGCATTTTCCTTAAGTGTTGCTAGGCTTTGAACTTTTTCAATAGCAGTACTAATGGAGTGCTTTGCAGTTCACCACCTATGTATTTACTCTTGTATAATTCATAAAAAAGACCTCATGTTCCTTCTTGCAGCAAAATAAACTTGAACTCTGACACCCTTTTGTATCTCCCTCTGGAATATTTGCATCTGGAGCAGCTTTGCAATTAGTTCATAATCTCCAATTAAGATACAAGTTTTGATTCAATCATAATCTCAAATTAATTAAGAGACTCTTAATCATCATATTCATCTAAATCTAGGATCATTATGTTTTTCTTGATCCTTAAAATTGCCTTTGTCTTAATTGTCAGGCTGGAATTTTAAAGCAGGTTTGTGCAGTCGTTGGTAAAATTTGAACTGTTACCTATGAAATAATTTTATAAGGTGCTGGTTCTCCCCATTATGGTTTAGGTGGGATTTGTGTTAGAATTTACTTTTAAAGGATGTTTGTTTTCTTTAAATTATGATTTTTTTGCCCCAATCTATATTTTTTCTCATGTAATACATGAAGTTTCAGTCTAACTTTCTTAGTATGTTTTTTTTTTTAATCTGCATGTGCATTTCTAATATTGTTTTACATTCTGACTGAGCCATAATATGTTGATCAGAGCATTCAGTGAAAGGGCAGAATGGAAGACGTTGGATTTGGTTAAGTAGAGAATTGGAAGAAGTTGAAATGGCTGGAAAAGTGCTCCAAATTTAGGCATAGTAATGAGAAAGAAAATAGAATCGTATGGAGTGAGGTGCAAGACAAAGGAAAAACTGGCACATGAAGTTCACAGACCAGGGCATGTGTGTGGAGGAAAGGAACGTAAATGAATGAGGAAATTATATAAGCAAATTAGGCCTGTGTCTTGATACAAACTGTAAAAATGTGGGTTTTTTAAGAGAAGAGCTGAAGAGGATTCTGAGAGCTAGAAGGATTATCAGACTAGAGGGAATTTTCAGACTTTTTCCTTTCCATAGTATATTAATGATCTTTTCTGAATCTTTACTCTACAGCATCTTTTTCAACATAATGTTTGTCCAAATTGTCTGACCCTCTAAGCTGGAGTGCTGTGGTTTAAGCCCAGTGGGCAACTGAACACCATATGGCTCAATCCTTCCCTTGGTTGGGATGGGAGAAGAAAATATAACAAAGAGCTCATGGTCTGAGACAAAGGGCAGGGAGGGTTCACTTATGGTCATGGACAAAAACAAACTCAACTTGGGGAAAACCAAAACAATTTAATTTGTTACCAGTAAAATCGGAGTAGAATAATGAGAGATACAACCAGATCTTAAAATCAATCTCTTACCCTATCTCCATAGCCCTCCCCCCTCTTTTGGATGGAAAAGACAAACTTTCCTTGTCTGCTGTTACAATAGGATCACCAGAGTACAGAAATGTGACTAGAAAGCTCATCACATTTTTTACACCAATGAGAAAGGATGCGAGAATGTTTTCCACAATTTAGCTTGCTACTAGCATCATCTACTCTCTTACCCTGTGTTAGTCTTTTTTTTTCCATGTCACTCATACTACTTGTCCTTAGTGCTGAAGAATAATCTGCAATGATGTTGAGAACTGAACTAAAAATATTTAATAAAAGTTTGTAACATTGGTATCTGCATCTGCTGCCTTCTTTTGTTCTCCTTGTCTATTTTTGTCTGATACTGTCCTCAATCCTTGTGTTTCTGTACATTGTAATACATATATGTGATTCCTAAAGTATGGGTACCAGATACAATTACTTGCCAATCTTGTTATTTGTTTACTTAAGATCTAAGAAGATCTTGGCTTGTAAGAGAAGGG
>NW_010197089.1:78353-96911 GCF_000695765.1 Mesitornis unicolor
CATGGCTTTGTATGAACACTACGTACAGCACAGGCCGTAGAGCATTCAGCAGCTGGTGAAAGATGCACTGCATTCGTATCATGGTTATCGCAGAGATGGGTCTGGATGCAGCTTGTACACATCTGTGTAGCTAATACTTCTGCTTAGTCCAGAAATCACACAAATCCATAGCAATACATTTATCCTTTAGATTCACATTAAATATCTATGACCTATTGATGTTTTTCCTTTCTCCCTTATTAACTTCGCTGCTTATTAACTTCACTGCTGTTCATCTTCCCCTCACTAGACAAAACACTGTCTCTGGAAAAGCAAAAGATAGAAATAAAAGTACTTCTCTGAAGCAAACCAGCCTGTGTTCATCAGGTAACTTTACTGCTGAAACTTGAGCAGCAACAGGTGAATTACTGAGAAGACTGGTGTCCCCTGTGGGTTAAATACAGCTACTTGTGACTGAAAATTTTATCAAGGAGCACCATGAGTTAGGAGTCTTCTCTCTGAGTCTGAACCTGAAAGGTCAAAGAAAGAAGTTTTGCATAACTCAGGTGTTGCACTCCAGAGGGAGGCTGGTTAACAGTATCACGTTGCCAGGGAAGGAGATGTAATGCAGATGTAGCTGGTACTTTAGAGCTTTGATTGAGAAGGCACTGCTAAGCATGTTGATAAAAATGGTTTCAGTTTAATGACATGGGAAGTGCTATGCCAATCACCATAAATGTAATTGAGAAAAACCCCACAGAATTATTTTAAATTATTGTTATTCTGTCCACAGCTAATGTCAGTCACACCTCTATTGTATAAATGTAGTAGACAAGGAGGAACTTCTACTATTTTTCAGGAATATCTGTGAGCAAATACCAAACAGAGAACAGAAGATAGTTAACTTCATGCTTACTCAGTCATTGAAGTCCTGCATCTTCCACACGGTAGTTCTACTAAGTCAGATCAAGATAAAATCCTTGAACCTACATAAATCATTTGAATTCTCCCCTTGAGAGCAAAATTTTATGTCAAAAGAAGAGTAGATCACAACTGCATTATGCAATGTTGGCTTTGTTCACGTAAAACACAGGTTCTTTTTTATACTATGACAACTATTTGGTGTTTTGGTCTTCTGTGGTATTTTTTGTTGTTTTGTTTCATTTTGTTTGTTTGTGGTTTGTTGATTTTTTTTAAACCCCCAAAAGGCTGTAGAGAATAACTTTTGCACAATGTGGTGCACTCTGCCTGCTGCTTTTTTAAAATAAAACAGCTTTTGAGGACAGGAGCTGATATGCAGCATGAACAAGAAATGGCCTATTTTCTTGTTTCTATGCTCTCTGCTATTTCCTTTTTACTGCCTAGAGCTACAAAAAGAGTCTTAGGGAGGGAGGTATTTAGGAAACTTTTCCTGAGGTGGAGTAGCCACCTCGTCATTTTATTTGTTGCTTTTCCTGTTATGGCACAGGGTGAACACTTTCCCTTACTGAAGCCTTTCTTCTACACCGGATATCCTCTTACAATTTTTGGCTGCTGAAGTTAAACACACATTACATTGTTAAAGGAACGAAGATGCAAATGAAATGTATTAGCTTCCTTATATGTCAACATTTATTGGTGATGAGGACAATCAAATTTACCTTCTGAGCTATGTTATTTCTGGTCTGTTGTTTGGATAAGGTACTGGGGAAAGGGAAATGAAATTAACAGGTCAGAAATGAGTTTGTGGATCTGAAACAAGTGATTTGTAAGAACAGTGAGCAAGACAGGGTAAAAAATCAAAGGCATACATATAAATTAATGCATTTATGAGATTGAAAGGATAAAGCACACATCACAAAATATGACTTGGGGATATGAACACAGATACTGCACAGAAATAAGTGTAGGTATTTAGACAGAAAAAAGCTAGAGCACAGGAAATGTGTTCTGGGTCAGATTCTCACAGCCAGTCTGTGCCTTTGCACTGCTCCAGAGATTGAATCTCTCACTCGCACAGTTTTCCTTGACAGCTGGATTGCATTGGCTCTGCTGCACGGAGGAGCCAGGGTTTGTGTTGCTCTGGCTCCTTGGCCTTGGAGGGCCAATAGTAAATAAAGTGTTGCCACAGGAAAGCAGTATTGTGGGATTATTTCAGAGGCTAAAGAACTCACAGTTTCAATATTGTTATGCAACCTAAAACAGTTTAGTTGGTTTAAATATTAGCTTATATTTGGAGAAATGAAAAAGAGTGAAATACAATGGAATATTTAATATGCAATAGGAGCGTAGGAAACCTTTGCTGACCTTCTGCTACCATAATTTTATGCTACAGAAGGACACAAAGAAATCAAAATTAACAGTAATGCACTATAAGTACCCACAAAACCAGAACACTTCATATACAAAAGAATATATTTTTCTGTAGCTACCTTTTTAGTTTACGTTTATTGTGCTTTGGAGTCCAAGTAAAAAAAACCTGAACACCTCACCCAAGCACTCACAACCAGGAATCCTCCTTTTATCAACACAGATGAGATATTTTTACACTAAATAAAAATGCAAGTTTTACAACAATTATTTTGAAATTTCACACACCTTTTACTTTACAAAATCCAAAATAATTTGATTTGAAAGAAATATAGTGTTGATACACATCTGGTTTTGTAACTCTATTCTGACAAAAAAAAGTCAGGAAGGAAATGTCCTTCCCACTTTTAGTGATGTCTCAAAAAAACAAATGCATCCATCTCTATAGATTTCAATGAAAGTGATATATAGAGTTGGAAGTAAACTGAAGGTGATACTAAATTAGTATAAATTGCAAGCAATTATACTTAAGTAAATCAAATTAAACAAATTGACTCTGATGCAAGTGGACAATGACAAAGATCTTAGGTTACAGATTGCAAACATAGATCAAAATTTAACAGAAATTGTAACTATATTAATTTTGCACAGCATGTATAGCTTTCCAGTGAATCACATGCTGCAAATTATGATTCACTTTCTTCTTAATGGCAGGTATCTATATTCACATCACTGTAAGCTGTAAAGCATTTTAAAGCATTTATCATAGTTCAGAAGGATGTGGGTGTATGTGACCCCAAAGCCTCAGTATATCTTCAGGAGTAAGCACTATGATTGTCACACTGTTTCAGAAACACGTAGTAGTATAGTATTGTATTAGGTGTAGGTGGCAAGGTTTTGGTGGTGGGAGGGCTGCAGAGGTGGTTTGTGCGGGCAGTCATCAGAGACTGCCCTGTGCTGGGCACAGCTGGGTCCACAATGGACCCTCTACAGGACACAGCTGTGCCCATCAGTGAAGTTCATGGCATCTCTGGGAAAACATATTTAAGAAAAGGCAGCAAATACCAGACAGAGAGGGGAAGGGAGGAAGAGTGAGAAATTGCAAGGTGAACACCAAGGTTAGAGAAGGAAAACTCTAGATCAAGCTACTCCAAGCACAAGAATGATCTGTTCCAACATGCAGGAAGTCAAGCAAGTGTGGTGGAAGCCAAGCATGGATGAATAAGGTACTTCTCACTGAGCTCTTTCCTGGTAAGGTCTGCTTACACATTTCTGTGCTGAGTATCACTGTGGAAGCGAAGTACTATCCAGCTGAGTGAAAACAAGTTACGAATATATAAGTAAACTTATGGGAAACTTAAATGCTATCTTAACTTCCTTTAATGAGTAGTTATAGAGAAGATGGAGCCAGTCTTCTGAGAAGTTCATAATGAGAGGGCAAGATGCAACAGACACAAGTTTCAACTAGAGAAATTCCAATAGAATCTAAGGGAAAAAAAATCTTTACAGTGAGAATGCTGAAAGATCAGAGCAGCTTGCACAGAGAAAAGCTGTGGAAACTCTGTCCTTGGAGATACCTGAACCTTGACTGGATTGGACTCTGAACAACCAGATCTAACTTCAAAGCCAGCCCTGCTTTGAGCAGGATACTGGATGAGATAACCTCCAGAGATCCCTTCCATTCTAAATTATTCAGTGATACCATGATGTCTGTCAGATGCTCTGGCTCTAGGTGATCACTGAACAGCCTGCTTTGCTATAACCAATTCACAGGAGTGCAGGCAGGAAGGAGGCAAGGTTTTACACCCTGAGAAGCAGGTACTGCCAGGTTCCCTGTCAGCAATACCTCTCAGAGATGGAAGAATGGCTGGGAGCAGGAAAGGTGCGCCTTTTGGAACACAGGGAACCTTGTCTGCAATGAAGGAACTAGACAGATAATTTTCTTTCGGTTTGTGACAAAAGGAATTTATTTGGGAGTGTTGTCAATAATTCCTTCTGTAAGTAATTAGCTAACTCTAATTAGCTCACTAGAAGTTTTTTTGTTACTTTTTTATTGAATCAAAAAGTTGCCTAATATGCAATATGAAAGTGAACTTATTACGGGATCCTTTTTGTAATATAAATTCATTTTTAGTGACACAGATTTACTTATTTAAAAAAAGAAATCTTCTACTGATTTATCCTTAAATTATTGTATTAAAAGCTTAAAGCATAAATATAAAAAATTTAGGAAATTATATTATCTAAGTCCAATGATGTAATTTTAATGTAATTATTTTCCAGCCAAAATGCTATATTGAGAACACTGTCATACTGTATTTCAGTGGAAAACAGCTATGTACTATTTAAGCAGAACTCTGTGCAAGTTTCACTTGATTAAGAATCTGTAAAGTTTTGTGAGAACAGTCCCTTTATATCATTTTTATACCGTTTTAATAAGTTAATTTATAATGAAACACACCCACTGGAAAACGTTCTTAGTTTCAATGAAAATACAAGGACCCATTTCTGAAAATATGAATATTGTTATTCTGCCCAAAGTAAAAACCCAGCATTCATTTTCTGATTTAATCTTTTTTGATAGAATTATATTATCTCAATATCAAAGGAGTGCATTACTCAGGCAAGTGTCTAGAATGAATCGTTCAAATATTTCTATGCTTTTTTCAGAGTATGCCCACAGTCACAAATGTTGATTTACACTTTTTTAATCACTTGCTTCTAAACACTAATGGCTAAAAGAGAATTAGAAAATTAATTGCTAAAAATGGCTTTCATACCAATCTTCAGCAGAGAATCACAGAGTACTGTCAGCACTGAGAGACCAATGGAAATTATGTGGTCCAACTCCTTCCTAGAGTGGGCCCAGCTTGGAGTATAGGCTTGCAAAACGTACTGTACCTTTAATGAGATTTGGGTGTGTACATTCCGATCAATAGCCCTGTGTCAAATGGTGCAGTAACAAACCACAGGATTTTAAATGTATCTTCGAAAAAAATTAAGAGTATATGTTTGACTAACCTAATAGCATGCATGCATCTTGCTGATTTTTTCATGTAGCGATGCCCTTTCAGTAAAGCATACAAAACAAAATGTAAAAGAAATTTGCTACAGATTTAGCTTAGGAATTCACAATTTCTCTTAAGAACAACTTTGTGCACCTTTTATTTGAAATTATGGAACAAAAGACTATTACACAAAAAGAGTAATTTGGTACTCGGATAAGTTTCTTGAATCTAGTAAGCAGGATTAGTCCCTTATCGTTTTGTAGAATATGAGCTGAGAATGGAATTCTTTGCAGTAAAGTAAAAGAGATCCCCCCCAGTCCTGCATATTTCAAGTTAATGAATTATGTGAAGTTAACTTCAGCTGATGCAAATTCTGACCCAAAGAATAAATGGAAGAGAATGAAGGTAAACAAGGGAGAAAGAGAATAAATATTTACATCCTATGCTATGTGAATAATGCTTCAAACATTCTGTCATTCAAAAATAGAGGGAGATAATACAAACCTCCCACAGTGCTATGTATATAGATCTGAATTTAAATATATGTAGTATTTTCTGCAAGACAATTGAATTTTTCAGCTGCCATAACTATCTGTTTTTCTCCTGTGTAAAGATTTCTTTTTACCCTACAAACAAAATTAAAAACATAGTTTCTGGTTCACGAATAACTAGACTTATGCTAAAAAATAATTGCTGCTGCTTACATTATGACTATTCTCTGAAGTGTATTCCCTGAAGCTTTGTGTATTTCTCACTCTCTCAGGTGCTTCAGACTTTTTCCATCTTCCATAAGAGTGCATTAAAGGTAAAAAAACAAACAACAGTTCAACATATGCTGCTTTTACCATATGACTAACATTTTTACACCAAAATGTAGTGTGAAAGTATCTATCACTGAAAACTGAAGGGAAAAAAATCTTAATTTCTTAATTTTTCACTCATAAAAGATCCACTTCAGATCTTGTTGAAACCAGAGGACTTTGGGGCAGCCATTGATGTGAAACAGAAATGGATCGAAGTTTTCAGTAGGATTCTGTAAGGCTTTGTTGCAAGGGAGAGCTCTCCCACAGTTCAGGTCTATGGCTGAGATTCAGAATAGGACAGAAGTGTGTTGGAGGAGTAAGGGTGTTTTTTTCCCTATTCTGTCACAGTCTATCTGGCCTTGAGCAAATCACCTAGTTTCACTGTCTCATTTAATATATTTATAAGTTGGAATGGTTTTTATAAGTTGGAATTGTTTCCATGTTGTTTGTCTGTGCAGTAACTAATCCATCAGGTACCAAAATCAAACTTTGTGGTATTATATCATGTGTTAACTCTATAATCACTGTTCTATCACCAGTGACTGCAAAAGATATCCTAAAATAGAGTTCCTAATGGCTTCTGTTTCCAGTAACTTGTTCTTGTCAGAGATAGTCCTTTCCATTAAGCATCTCCTGTTACTCCCTAGAACTGATCTCTACTCTGGTTGTCAGTCTAGAAACATAAGACCTAAAAGAGATTAGGAAGGTGAGCACTAGCAAGTGCATGAACAGGTTTGCTTTTTCCATATTTTGTACCCCTTTTTTAATACATGTGCTTTAGGATATAAATTGTTGGAATTTCTTTTCTTAACACCCACCAGGGCTTCATGTATAGAAATATCTGGACAGCCTTCAATAGTTGATAAACCTTTTGGTGGTTCTCAAGGTATTCGGCATTTTTGAAGTTGCCACTAGGCAATTGAATCAGGAGAGTGTGTACAAGTACATGCACTGAGCCTGCTTGTTCATACTTCAGAGGCATAGTCACTGCAACCAAGATGTACTAGAGGCATCTTACTATCACTTTTATTGTATTAAGAGTAAAAGAGACAAAAAGGAGTGTAGGCCAGGGTCTAACTGGGTCTTGTGAAGCTCAGTGTAGGGAGGCTAATTTCTCCTTTTCGGCATTTTGTACACTCTCACACGGGGAAGCCAGAACCTGCTAAATTCCTTGGTGCAAGAGGCTGTCATTTTCATTTGTTTGAAATATAATAAATGCTTCCCTGGCAAAATTTCATTGTCTTTCACGCTATGCAATAAATCATATTACTCCATGTGAGCTTTTCAAAACAACTTTTTTCATTCAAATTTCTTATCATTTTCCATGGAAAATGATAGCAGTAGTTATTAGTCTCAGTAAGCATCTGTTAATGCTGCAACACACAAATATAAAATCCACATTAGCAACTTCCACTTTTTTTCTAACGTTTCTAACTTCTGAAACATCTGCTTGAGATATTTTTCTCCTTCCATCTCAGCTGATCCGTTGAAGTAGAGAGAGGTGAGCAAGCAGCTTGAGACTTCAGTTTGAAATATATTAAATAGGAGAAGCTCAAAGGGGAAACATCTGCTGAAGTTAAAATGTCTGTGCAGGGTTGGAAGGCAGGATTTAAGGGCTACGGAATTGGAGAAAGTTTTCAAATAGTATTTAAAATATTGTCTATCTGATTTTTATAGTTCTTGTAGGTTGTTCAAGTTCAGGACCTGAGTCAGACAGCGACATTTACATAATGCTGTCTAGATTCCTTTTCCTGTATCTGTGTCTGCATTACTTCTGACTTGAAAGCAAACATGATTCTGTAAAATTGAATAGCATCCAGATAGCTTCAGAGCTATCATTCATTTATTGCTGTGGCACATGAGGGAGAAACCATGAGCTAATCTTGTACAAGAAATCAAGCTGCCTACTGTTCTAATCAAATCTGTTACACTTCAGAGCATCTGTACATCAGGCAGTCCCATAGCCTCTTGCCAAGTCATCCACCTGAATCTAAAAAGGGACTGTGCAAAAGATGGGCATGCTAGTCCTTGTGAATTCCTAGAATCTGTCCACAGCAGCAAATGTTCACTGAATGTATACAGAGAAAAAAAACCACCGCTGTTTATTCAGTTCTTGACATATGAAACAAGATGTTATTCTTCTGTACTCAGTGCATGATTGCAAGATAATGGATCCTTGTAGTATGGCTGGTCTGGAAGAAAATCTATCATATATTCCCAGGCAAAGTGGTTTTATTTTTATAGAGAAAAGGAAAAAAAAAAGTCCCAGCCCAAAAGCCCCTGAGGCTGGCCCTAGCCAGACATTTTAATTTCAGAGGACTGATCTGTGAAAGACACCATTTTTTTGTCATTGCCAGTAAGGTGACAGCACAGTGACAACATTCCTTGTCAGAGGACAGAGAGCACCACAGAATCTTCCGAGAAACAACATGACAAGAGAAAATTGTGGCTGGAGAGCTAATTCCACTTGCTTTTCATGGGAGGAAACTAGAGGTATTTTCATCTAGTTGAATGTGTGGGTAGTGTCATAAATAAGAAAATAAACGAGATTGTTTTCAAGACAATAAAATCATCTACCACATGTCTTAGTCAAGGAATGATTCAAGTGTCTTTCAGCCTAGGGTAAATGAGCATAGTAAAAAGCAACCACCTTTAGGAGAGGTGGAAAATATTTGGGATCATCTGTAATAACCTAGATTGCCTTTAACTTGCTTTTCCCACCTTTTATTTGAGAGATTAAAACCCCTGGTGATTCTTTCTGGCTCATTTAGAGATAAGGCAAGTTAGTCAGGGAGAAGAAATCACAACTGACATGGGTAATGTCAAACTCCATAAGCAGCAGTACCCACAGCCTGTGGGCTGTGAGGACTTTGCTAAATATTATCAGAAGTCATTAGATTAGCTGAGATTGGCAAGAAAAGAACATATGTTACCCATCTGTGTTTCTTTTGAAGTATTGTCTATTGAGGATTAGAAAACATTAATTTTTAGAAATCCATGCTCTTTGCAAAAAAAAACCAAAACAAAACAAAAAAACCAAAAGTCCACTAGTAAAACGGCAAAATAAATATATAGACTACTGTGAAACAATACATATATTCAGAAAAAAATATGGTTGATTTACCAAGCATCTAAGAACACAATCAATTCCACAGTTCAAAATTAGTGGACAATTCCAGTAATTTATAATACTTATAATACTAAGAGCCAGCTGGTGTTAGTCTCCTGCAGCATAATTGCCCAGACAGGGGGTAGTGACTCTACAGGGATGCAGAATGGACATGAGGAGTTAGGGACCGGAGTCGCATTGTAGGAAAGTTTTTGGAAGCAGAGTCAGAAACTCAGGGACGACATTGCTGATGCAGGGTGAAGGTGGGGTAGAAATGTGCAGAGAAAGCCTTGCTTAGGATCATTAGCCCAGGAGGACCTGCAGGAAGAGGTTGAGGCAGGTCTGGGAATGATGCAGAGCTGATCTGGTGGACACAGCCTTCCCAGTCTGTGTGGTCTCACTGCGTTGTCCCACAGTTTGAGCTGTCCCACAGTCCTCATTGTCAGGGGCTCTCAGACTACAGGGGAATGGAAGAGGCAACAAGATCATGAAATGCAGCCTAGAGAGAAAGCAGGGTACTGATATGGAGAACTACAGGTGAATGCTGCAGTAATTTCTAGATTCATTGCAGAGATTTGAAAAGTATACCTATGGCCAAGGGAAGGTACTAATTTTGACCCTAATTTTGGTTTAGGTTTAGAGGTTATGTTGAAAGGGAAGCTTGAATCGAGGACTATAGTCACCTTACCAGGATCAGCCCCACAAGGCAACCCACCTTGGAGACTCATTTCTTTGACAGCAATTACTCATGTGCTTGACAGTGGCAGGAGGAAGTCTGTTAGAAGTGTTCACAGGCCTTTACAGCATGAGGAGAGGGTGATAAAATGGCTCTGCCCATTTGTTAAATCAGCTTCCTTCCTGCTTGGAGCCCTTCCCAGGGCAGGCAGTTCCAGGGACCTGATGTGAGGGAAATGTTACTCCTCTGGGTGGGCCTACAAGATAAGTGGTGAACCTAGCTAGAATTGTGCTTAGAGCCTACTACAAGCACTTTGCTTAAAGATACTGGAAAAGGTCTCTTAGCTGTGATCAATTCAGTAATGACTAAACCAGAACATTTATATTAAAGGAAGAGAACCTGCTACCCTCTTAATAACTCTGCCTCCTGCTACCAGTGTGGAAATGAAACAAAAAATGAATAGGGCAGCTATGTGGTAGGCCCAGTTTTCTCCTAAACTACTCACTGGAAAATGGGCTAACATCTTTGCTAATCCTGTCACTTTAAGAGTTCCCTTCTTTTTTAGAAGCATTAAGTTATTATTGTATTCCGGTATGTAAAATTTACCACCTTAAAATAAGCAGTCTTCTTTCATTGGTGTATGTGTATGCCTCCTCTGTCATCAAAGGATATGTTAATTTTGAGAAGAGCTTGTTGTTTTGATGATTTAAATTCAGTAATATTTTCATTGCTTGTACAAGTGTTTAGAGTTTCTAGCACTCATTTCAGTTAGATAATGCTACAGCGCCAGCAGCCATCTGCTTAATTTTACAAAATGTTTGGATTAAAATTTAAGCCAAGCTTTTTAAGCTCTTCACAAAAATACAGTTACCACTAGACTCCTAGCCTGCGGAAGCAGGCTTTATTTATCACATTCTCCTAAACATGTCGTATGTTAAAGATGTCTGTATAGAAAGAAAAACAGAAGAGCTACATAAAGCTGGGATATTCGTAGAACACATTATGCTAAAGAATGATTAGCCATAGAAATAACCAAATTAAACTGGTTTTCAAAATTTAGCTGTTTCTCTGGGTTTGTGTAAGCAGTTTGATTTTGATTCTAAAAAGAGTTGGTGTCATTTCTTTTAGAAAAATAGTGACACAATTGTTCTACATGGCAGTTCTTATTTTGTCTTACCTTTTGAGCCCTTGTAAGTCTCAAGGGATTTGTTAGAGAAAAAGATTTGGATTCCCCTCTTTTGCTTCTAGTTGAGATCATTTTGAACTCGATTCAGGCATGAAAGAAATACTAATCAGTCTTTTAGACCACAGAGAAACTCCCAGGGGTACAGTATGCATGTAAACTCTCCTATAAATATGAATATCATATCATATGAGAAAAAAGCTAAAAGAGGTAGGGAAGTTTTATTTCTTTTCCTTCAAATGTGAAGATGAACAAAAGATTTTTCCTGAAACATAGACATTTCCTATACCTTGTAAAAGTGGTTTTACAATCTAATCTTGAGTTGTTGTTAGTGGGATATTTCTATCTATTGTTAATGGCTGAAAGATTATTGTCCTAAAACTTCCCTGTCCCCTCAAAAGAGTTTTTTCTCTTCAAGATAATGGAAAGTTCTTTGCTCTCACATGAGAGAAGTTTAGTTCCCAGAGAGGGGAAGTCAATAAGAGAAGCAGAGTGCTCTTCAGAATATTTTAATATGGCATGTGGATAACTTTACTCTTTCCTTCAGATAAGCAGGATTGTTTATTTTCTAAAATCAAAGACAATTATATGAACCACAGTAACTGCATATTTTGTGTGTGACTCCTGTTCATTGTAACCAGGAACTGCTTAATACAGAATCCACGTAGGAACAGTAGCTGCACAGAGGCAGGGAACACAGGTCTCTGCTTCACAGATCGCTGCAGCAACCCGTTCTGCTCACCACCCACACGTTCTTTGGTAAATCTTGGTGCAACTTCAGCAGAAAAGCATATGCTATGCTCAGATAGGCATATTTACTTGATTAAGGCAGTCTCCCAGGAGGTGAAAAATACAATTTTAAACATCTGAATCAGAAAAGAAAGCTGAAACTCTGGCTTTTCATGTCCTAGAAATTCTTGTCTGCCATACCACTTAACTGGGCAGCACTACAGCTGTCACCAGCCAGGCTCCAAAATTGAGAATAAAGAATAAATCTGAAATAAAAGAATTAAGTGGGAAAATGAAGGGGATGGTTTCAGTCTATGAAACAGATCGTGAATGCAGGGAGTCTCTGAAACTGTTCTCTCAAAAGGGATCAGTTTGGTTATCCTTCTGTCTAAGAGCCCTTACTGGTTAACAGTACATCTGTCTTTGTGTGCTAACTAATTTGGTTTCCACTCTGAGATACCCAAGTCCATGGCTTGGGAAGCTCTATTGCTTTAAGACCGTAACTTCAGTGCCGCACTGGTTTTAAACATATAAATCCTTTATTGTGTGTGGTCCTAGGTACCTGATAATAAAAAAAAGGAAGTACTGATACAAAGAAACATGAAATATGTATTTTGAAATTTTCCAACTTGTGAGAAGAGAAATAATTCTTGAATTCCAAGTCAAATTATATTTTTGTTATATATATTTGTTATATATATAAATATTATATATTTATTAGATGAACTAGTAATATATGAGTCAAATTAGTGATGGAAGCAGCGATGTAATAAAATGTTATAATGATGGTATATGAGTGAAGGTGACCTACTAATGAATAATGTGGGAAGAAAAGACTGACAAAGTGTTAATTGATATGTCAAACCACTGATGTTAGTCAGTTGCATGGAGGAAGAGAAATTAGTCAGTGTAAATTACATAGTGACCATCTAAACATGCCAAAAGCAATTTCACATTCTTCAAAGAGGCTGACAGATAAGATATAAGAACAAATTACAGAAAAAAATAGTAAATACACTATATCCGATTTACTGCTTGCTCCAGGTAGCCAGTAATGATTCACCCAACAAAGCCTTTTAATGTCTAAGAAAAAATATTTGCAGCATCTATGTACCGCAATAATCCTCAATTCAATCTGTGAAGTTTTCACAGCTTCTCTTTAGAGAAAACCAATAAAATCTACAATTCTGATCCATATCTGCTAACATTGAATGGTTAGTGCGTACCTGGAGTGTGATAGAAAATGTGTGTATATGAATCTAAATTTCGCAGAAGTTGAGGACTCCTGATTCTCTGTAAAAGATATAGAATATTTAAATAGTAGCCTGACTTTGTACATTCTTCTATAGTCTGTCTTTTACAAAAAATAAAATATGGTTTCCTGAGCTGAGTTTTTGCTTAGCGTGCATTTTTAAGGGACTTCTGTGCCTTTATTGACAGAACTCTGAAGAAAACACAACCATTACCTTGGGACTAAACAGTGAGATCAGTGCCATGAAATTGCAATGGGCCATTCCAACCAGTGAGAAAGAAAAGAAACCTGTCATGTGGCTTTGGACACACTGTCTGCTCTAGAAGCAAAATAAAACGTTAACTACCTGGTTTTTTTTCTAGATTATATCTTTTTTTTTTTTTTTTAGTCATAGCTGCCTGAGAATTTCTCATGTTCTTTCTAAACTTGGAACCGTTCTATTTCACTGGCTTGACATACATGGACAAATTCTCATTTTTGAATAAGGTAAGAAGTTATATATTATTTTGTCCACTAGAGGGTACCCAACATATTTCCAATTTTGTAGCAGAAAACATCAGAGGCTAAGAAAATAATCAAAATTAGGTCACAGAATCACAGAATCACAGAACGTTAGGGATTGGAAGGGACCTCAAAAGATCATCCAGTCCAATCCCCCTGCCGGAGCAGGAACACCTAGATGAGGTTGCACAGGAAGGCGTCCAGGTGGGTTTTGAATGTCTCCAGAGAAGGAGACTCCACAGCCTCTCTGGGCAGCCTGTTCCAGTGCAAATTAATGTTGCCATATTTTCAAAAAATACCAATTCCTATGTTTTATACAATACCTTGTGAAAATAAAATTAACTTTAACTTTCTGGAAGAAATAACTTCCTCAAGCTATACAAATTCCTAGAGATGTTTTTCATGCTGGACTGCCTCTGCACAATTTTGATTTCTCTTAATGTTATTATGAGAGGAAGGCCATGTTGGACTGAAATATTTAATGCTATTTCTTGTGATGTGGGATTTCTACTCTTTCTGAATTGGACCTGAAAGTAAGATCCAGTTTTGGAGTTAATCTTCAAAAAATGATGGTGTAGAATTTAATCTAATTTAAATATCCAGGGTCTGAAATTGCAGGGGTTTGTATTTCAATATCTAATTTGTGATGAACTCTAAGAGGAAACAAAAAAATAAGGTCTCAAAATGTTACCAAAAAATACTTTAGATTTTATATTATTCCTACATGCAACAGTTTTGTTACTGCATAGCTCAGTTTTACGGTGTTTGCTTCTGTTTTTAAAAAAGGGAATTGAAAAGACTTTCTCTCAAACAACCTCAAAAAGACCTTTTCTCAATCCAGGATAATTACCAGTGCTGTTCTTCAGCACTAATGAAGCAAAACCTGCCCTTCCTATGAGATTTAAAAGTGGACAAGGTATGAAAAAGAAATGCTTTCAAAATTGATAGTTCTTGCTAATTTTAAGCATTTTGTGACAAAATAAGATAAAACAAATTCAGGGAGGAACTGAAGTACACTTTCTTTGACATTTATTTAGTTACTACTTCAATCAACCAAGGAAATATTTACCAAGGTGCAGCTTAAAAAGATAGATGTCTTTTCTTGTTCAACCAGAAGGCAGCCAGCATGATTCAGAAGTTGCTGAATGGGAATGTCATTATTCAGTATATGTTGTTATGGGAGCTGTGATTTGTGTGGTCCCGTGTGGCTGTAGTATACACTACATGTCATACATGATAATGAACATGTGTTTCGCATTGACATAGAGAAACCAGTCTGTGGGATCCCAGAGAATACATCATGCATACCTTTTGGGCAGAAAATTCTGTCTGGGAAAATAACCAACCAACCAACCAACAAAACAAAACCAAACAGGCTTAATTGGAAATAGTTAATTCTTCTTTCTTACATGCAGAAATTCACAGCTGACTCTGCTGCAAAGCTTTGCTTAGAGTGTTTACTACAACAAACAGATTTTAGACATTTATTTCAGATTTATATATATTAAAAGTGGTTGAATTGGAGAACCTCCATCAACTGGCTCTCTAGATTCTGCCAGTCCTCTAGAACAGATGCACTTCTTAAAATATGTCCTGTCAAGTTATTTTTATTTTTATTTGTCTCTGGGTTTTACTATCCTTAACAGTACCATAGTAAACCTGGCTTCATTGAATAGACACAATAATGATTTTATAGTAGGTTTTCTTTTGTTTCTGCTTTCATTAGCCTTCATTAGCTAAGGTTGCAGCAGTGCTGCTTAAAAGACAGATACTGAGATAAATTGCCCTATAAAAATACAGAAATTTAAAAAAATCTCAACAGTTAAGTTAAACTTCATGTCAAACTCCTTCAAAAACAAACACACAATGAACTGCAAGTTTAGCTCAGATGAGGCTGGCACAAAATTCCTGTTGAGGTTAAGATATTCAAATGTTCAAAGTACTTTCTTGTCTAAGAAAGTTAAAAAAGGATTCACTACTACTACTTTCAGAGTCCACTACCACAAAGGAAACAGCGACTGAACATCCTGGACATACCTCCCTCTCTTTTAGTCTCACAATTTACTGAATAATGTACAAGCCACAGAAGAAGAATACTCCACTCTTCTTCATCTAAAAAGAAAATTACTCACTTTCTTTGTTCCTAATGAATGTCATTATATAGTCTCATTGCTAAATAACTTGTCTGCACTGACCTTCAGTAATTCAGTATACCTCAATGCAACACATTAGCACATTGCATGCAGATTATCAGCTGAAACACACATATTAGAAAAGAAGCTTGTCATTTGCGTTATCGTGTAAGAGCAATTAGTCTTACAACGAGGGTTTATTTTGAATGTATCATTTGCATCAATGAACAGAGACTCACACTCCTTACAAGATGATCAATGACTAAAGATCTAATCCGTGGTGGCTAGAAGGCAGTAAGTAGGTTGTCTTTGACTTCTCTGAGGATTGGATAAAGCTTTACAGGTTTTATTGAATAGAGGAAAGTCCTAGAATTGTTAATTCTTGAAATTAAAACATTGAGTTTTATAAGTGTCATCCTATAGTACTTATTGAGGTCTTATATTCATGAAATCAAAGACTGAGTGAACCTCCAGATCATCAGTTCAGCCCACTTATTGTCATCTCCTTTATGCAGAACCACTTCTGAGACAGTTTTAAAATGGGCTTAGTGTTGGTTTTATTATAATTTTCTAAAACCTTTGCAGTTAAAAATACAAAATATTACTTTTGTTGCTTTTTAACCCTCTGTTCAGTCTCTAAAATAATAAAGATATCTCTAAAACGCATAAAAATGAGAATAGCTCTCAGATATTCCTGCAGTGAGAGAGGGAAATGCACACAGATTTTTTGCACATAGACATTTTATGTCTGTTTTATGCTGACATGCCTATGCACACATTTTGATGTTCTACTTTCTGGGCATAATGGAGACATCTGAGACCCAAATTATTCCCTGTAAATATTTTGCACTTCATCCCTTCTAGCTTATTCAAAGAGGATCACATCACACTGCAGCCAAAAACGTTAGGAGCTTGGTCTTGAGTAGCGCTTATGAAGGCACGTTGCTAGGATGTGAGAAAGGTAATTTTCTAGTATGTATGTTAGTTGTGTTTACTTATTTTTCCAAGATCAGTTAGTCATACTTTAGTAGATAAATGTCTTTCCGCTATGTAAATGTGTGTGTGTATATATAAATATATAATATAAATGTGTGTGTGTATGCGTGTGTATATATATATATATATATGCAGGAATAGCAACCCAAAAATTCTTCTTAACTTGGTTCTTAATGAAAAATAGTTGCTTTCCTCTCTAGGAGAAAAACTACAACTACTGGGTAACATGCTGTTCTACTGTCTGTTTATTGATTTGCTAGCCAAGTCTTGGCACTACTGACCTGAAACTCACTTCCTGGAAGGAGCAAATCTGCTTTTAATCTAAGCACTCTGCCCTTTCACGGAAATGCCTGGGATTTCTGCTTCATGCATTGGCAAACTCCACCCAAACTTTCTTTCCTTTCAGGAAGAGTGCTGAAGGGTGTATCCTGTGAGTTTTCCTGACACCTGGCATGGGGCCAGCAAAATATTGCTTTTTACAAATCCATCTAATTTCACCTTCAAGAATTCTTTATTTTCACATTAATCTCTTCTTGACGGCATAGTTAAGCACTATGGTAGGGGGTGGGGGGCGGGGAGAGAGGGGGTGAGAGACAGTTCATTCAGACAGATTTTTCTTCTTGAAGGAAATTCAATTCCTGCAATTTAATACTTTAATGTAGACACACTATCATGGCAAATTTTGTTCTACCTTAAATCCTGAATCTCATGTATGGGTACAAATCTTAATATGACTTTTTTTGCTATCAAATTTCAGTTCTCTTCCTCATGTTCAGCTGTGGTGGTTTAACCTCGACTGGCCACCAGGTGCCCACCAAGCTGGTCTCACTCCCATTCCTCAGAAGGACAGGGGGAGAAAATAAGGTGAAAAAACTCAAGGGATGAGATAAGGATAGAGAGATTGTTCACCAGTTACCATCATGGACGAAATAGACTTGACTTTGGGAAGATGAATTTAATTTATTGCCAATTAAAAATAGAGTAGGATAATGAGAATCAAAAACCCAAACTAAAATCACTTTCCCTCCATCTCTCCCCTCCCCATTCTTTTTAGACTCCTTTCCTTCACTTCTGACTGCTCTACCTCCCCCTCTCTAAGTGGTGCAGGGAGTATGGGGAAATGGGGGCTGCAAACAGTTCATAATACTTTGTCTCTGCCACTCCTCCCTCCTCACACTCTTCTCCTGCCTCTGTATCTAACAGGATACAGTCCTTCATGAACTGCTCCAACATGGGTCCTACCAAAGGACTTGCAGGCCTTCAAGAAGTGCTCTAGCATGGAACCCTTCGATGGGGTACAGTCCTTCAGGAATGGGCTTTTCCAGTGTGGGCCCCCATGAGCCAGAGGTCCTGCCAGAAACCTGCTCCTGCACGGACTGCTCTCCAGGGGCTGCAGCTCCCTTCAGAACATATATGCCTGCTACAGCTTGAAGTCCTCAATGGGCTGCAGTGTGGATATCTGTTCCACCATGTTCCTCCATGGGCTGCATGGAGTCAACCTGCATCACCATGGGCTGCAGGGGAATCTCTGTTCTGGTGCCTGGAGCACCTCCTCCTCCTCCTTATTCTTCATTGACTTTGTTGTTTGCATGGCTGTTTCTCTCACATTTTTCTTACTCCTCTCTCCCATAGCTGTTGCACAGCATTTTTTGCCCTTTCTTAAATAAATTTTCGTGGAGGCTCCACCTGTGTCACTGATGGGCTCAGCTTTGGTCAGTGGTGGATCCATTTTGGAGCCAGCTGGAAGCAGATCTATCCAACATGAGAGCAACTCCCGGTCTCTTCTCACAGAAGGCACTTGCACTACCAAAACCTTGACAGGTAAACACAGTATAGCAATTCATGCCTTTTTTCACTAACTCATACCATATTCATCTCTCTCTCTCTCTCTCTCTCTCTTT
>NW_010197090.1:0-7423 GCF_000695765.1 Mesitornis unicolor
ACAGGCATTTCAGGGAGCGAGCTGAGCACGCATGAGAGGGATGGGAGGCCTCCCAATTCTCATCAATCCTAGAGTTCTGCTCCATTTGTGCAAGCCCAGCTACAACCCCATCCCCCTTCGAATCTAGTTTAAAGCCCTCCAAACAAGCCCTGCTAATTCCTGTCCCAGCATCCTTTTCCCCCTGTGCGATAAACCTTTCCCATCCATCACTGTCTGGACTGGTGCCTTATAAAACCAGTTGTTCTCAAAGAATCCAAAGCCCTGCCTATAGCACCAGCCTTGGAGCCAATCGTTTACAGATTTAATTTTTCTATTCCATCCCATGTCATTACCTGAAAGTGGAAGGAGCGAGGAGAAAATAACTTGTGCTCCAGACTCCTTCACCATCCGTCCCAAGGCCTTGAAATCTTTCTTCAATCCCCTCAGACCACGGGACGCGGCTTCCTCCCCATCTGTCTGGAATACTAGCAGCGGGTAGTAGTCTGTCGGGTGCACCAGGTTGGGGAGTGCCCTGGTGATATCCCTAAAACTCCTGAAATAATTTTCTATTTTGATTATGTTTGAGTAGACTACTTAGCTGTAGACTTTGTTCTTAAGCACTGCAGCTGTTCAGATGAGAGTGACTGAAAAAACACGGGTGAGGTGTCAGGTAGTTGGATCACTGTTGACCTGAGTAGTGTCATCTCCAGAGGCAATAGGTATATATTTTGTTGCCTCTTCTCAGCAGGTGGTGATGCTTTCGGTAGCACTTACTAAGCTTTGGAAGGAACTCAACAACAAATAGTGTACCTGTGAAAAGGGGAAACGAAGTCTTTAGAGACAGACTGGTTTTACTTTCTTCAACATTCATGAAGTGTGCACCTACCCCTGTGAGGAGTGTGTAATTCTTTCAAAGGTGAAGTTTATTCTGCATGACTGTGTGTCATTGAAGGCACGACAAGACACTGGTGTTCTGGTGCTCCAAAGCTTTCAAAAATAGAAACTAACCTTTCTCTGGGTCTAAGTGCATACTGTAAAAACTTAAGTACAATTATGCTAGTTCTTCAGGAGCAGTTAATAAGAACTCTCTTCCTCTCTCATGAAGAACAATATCATGTTTTTTTCCAGTTTGTCTTTCTGGTATTTTTTAACAAAACCACTCACTGTAAGAAAGATCCTTTAGCTTTCTCTGGCAATAGCAGCCCATAACTTGGCATTTTTTTGTGCCTCTGTGTCTCTTCAGAAAGCTGATTATATCTGTAGTTGCATATTGGGCAGTATTCACATCACATATATTTGAAGAACAGTATTTGAAACAATCTTCTGCTCACTGCAGCTGAAACAACTATCTTTGGGAAGATGTGCAGTTTCTGGAGTTTGGCTGGACTTGGTAAAAAGGCTTTAAAATGTCACCTTTATAGATATGAAACCAAACAGAATGCATGAACATGTGCTGCTTAGTATTATGATAAAGCTTAGGAACCTTATTCCTCATTGTGCTGAGTTCTGTCCAAAAAAAAAACCCACTACAAAACAATGAACAAAAGGCTTTTACTGCCACAAAGAGCTTACAATTTAAGAGACAACAGGGTGGAGAGAGACAGTGAAGCATAAAGAAATAAACAGCTGCCTCTGAATTCAGAGGAGACTGGTACAGTTGTCATTGCTGGGCTTCTAAAAGAAAGTGGATAAGAGCACAGCTTCAAAATCCCCCAGTGCCCTATTCTATAAAGAATGAATGTATTTATGTGGCGCGTCAGGATTGATAACGGTATCTTGTAAAAGCTGATATAAATTCCCCTAAATAATGAAATCGATACATACACGCAATACAGCCTTTGCCATTTCTTTGAGTTTTTAGGAAGAAAAAGATAATAAACACATTTTCTGCTGCACAATGGATCTTCCTCTGCGAGTGTTTTGAGTTCTGGGACTTCAGCCTTACAGGAGTGGTCTCTACTATGCGTGTTGTAGGACTGAGTACCTAAGCCCTTTGAATGCTATGATCTGAGATGGTGAGGTTTGTTGATGAGCTCAAAGACAGCCTTGTCCCTAGTGACCATGAAACAGCCATGTTCAACATCCTGAGGTGGAAGAGGTAGGCAAAGCACAGGGATTAGACCCTGGACTTCAGAAGAGCATACTCTGACTTATTCAGAGGGCTGGTAGGTGAGATCCTTTAGAAGACAGCACTGAATGGCAAAGGAGCTCAAGAGATCTGGCTCACTTAGAAGATGTTGTCCTTAAGAAATAGAAAGTTATCCATGCCAAGACTCAGGAAAACGAGTATATGTATCACAAGACTGGCTTGACCAAATAAGGAACACATGACTAAGCTCCAATGCAAAAAGAACATATACAAGAGGTAGAAGCAGGAGCAGACTACAAAGAAGGAATACAGAAGTTGCTCGGGATAGCATGGCTGATAATAGGAAAGCAAAAATTCAGCTAAAGGTGAAACAGACTATAAAGATCAAGGGCACTACATTAGCAGTGAAAAAACAAATGAGGAAAATGTAGGCTCAAGGCTAAATGGGCTGAGGAAATGAACGGCAGCAGATACAAATAAGACTGAGGTACTCAACACTTTCTTTGCCTCAGTCTTTACCAGCATCTGCCAGTCCTTTGTGCCTGGAGACAGGCTCACACAAGAGAGGAAATACTGGTAGGACAGGAGGATCAAGTCATGGTTCACCTGAGTAATCTCAATCTGTATAAATTCGTGGGACCAGATGCAACAACCTCACTTACTTCTCTAGGAAACTGTGTCCCAAGTCCTCTTGGAAGCCAATTCTCAGCACACAGAGGAGGAAAAAGTTCACTGAGAACAGAGGGTGTGAATTTGCCAAGGATAATATGCTTGACCAACCTGGTTCATGTTATAATGTGATGACTAGATCTATGGATGAGGAAGAAGCAGTGGATGCTGTTTACTTTGACTTTAGCAAGATGACAAGGTCTCACACAGCCCAGGCTTGAGTGTTACAGCCTAGGTGGTATCAAAACTTTTTAATAGTTTAATAGTTTTAATAGTTTCAGTTTATTCTTCAATTGACTTCCAGGGTCTGCAGTAGTGCAGCTTCTATAAGTGGCCTTTATACTGTCCCATATTCCAGTTGTTCCTACCACTACAATTAACATCAGGAGAATTTATTTTGTTTTCCTATGAATGTTTCTTTTCAGTTGTAATGACATGAATAACTTACTCCGTCCTGTCTAATAAGTGAACCCCCTTATCCCCTTCCCCACTTAAGGTAAAGAGTTATGGGTTTTTTGTTGTTTTGGATTTTGGTTTTTTTGGCATCTGTTGCCTTTTTTTTTTGCTGAGTTATATGTAATTACTATATTATCTGGCTCTCCTCAGTGTTTATTCATGCAATATTTCTATTGCATTGGTAGCATGCTCTTCTGTGAAATGCTTTCTACTTTCAGTATCACTTTTGTTGTTGAGTTACCGATTGTAGTGTTGATTTATTGATCTCAGATGCATAAATAATTAAAATTCCCAGTCCTTAGAGCTATAAACAATAGTTACATAGCTTAAACAGCGATTAGACTCTTACTTTCTGAGGTTATTCCTCCCTACAGCAGTTTTTCCAATGATTCAATACTACTGACTTAGACACCTTGATCTTGGTGTATGCAAGTTTGTGTCATCTGTATAGGCAGAAACATCTATTTTAAAAAACCTGCAGTTTCTGAAAGTCTCCTCTGCAAAGAATTAGCAACCAAATGACTCATAGTACAGAACAATTTTATCCCAAACAGATGATTTCATGGCCAAGTCAACTTGGAGGGGAGCTTCATGACCGTGCGTATTAAATGGGCTGGCCACTGGGGTTCTCAGATTCTTAACACAGTACTGCAAATACCTATAAGTGCTTAAACATAGATTCATATTTGCTGGTGTGATTCATTGCATATTTGAGATTTGGTGCAATAGTGAAATTTTTGCCTTTTATCTACATAATAAATGCATCTGAAAATGCATTTCACTTTGCAATTTGCCTTGATCTTAATTCACAGAAGCAAAATATTCATTGATATCTTAGTAAGGCTGGTTATAAATTAAGATTGACTCACTTAAATTTTAGTGTACTGTAGACACTTGTGATAATTTCTGCGCTATAGAACAAGATTGTTTTTTGAAGAAAACATTTCTCTTGTGACAGTCCTTCACCATAAAGAAAACACAGTATTCATATAATTCACAAATGCCTATTTAAATGGCTTCAGCTCTACAGGGTTTTCACATTTCATTTTCAGTCTGAACTGTAGCAGCATCCACACTCATAAATGTCAGCATGAATTTGTCTCCTAAATTAATTTAATTATCTAAATATCAAAAGTAATTTCACACCTGCAACTCTTATCTAATTCACAAAAGGCAACATAACTATCCTGGCCGCCATCTTCCAGACAAACTGTGGCTCTTGAGTCCAGCTAAAAGTATGAAATTTCCCAGAGTTTGTATTAGCCTTCATTTTCTTGTCTTAGCAGGTTATAACACTACTTTAACACCTGAAAAATGTGTTTTTGAAATACCCATATCACAGCATCTAAAGGAAAGATTACTTTACTATCTCAAAGTAGATGAGTACCACATTTGAAAAAAAATGGTTGGCAGACAGAACAAAAATTGTACTAATTTTTTGCTGCATCCTGAAAGACCAAATGCAGAGATGTATCACATCACTGTCATAATGTATCATTGTAATTGTGGTGCTCAACAATGATGTGGTACTGTTATGACTGCTCTATAAAAGGCTTTTCTGGTACCTTCCTATTTTTAACTTTCCCTGACATTTGAAGAAAATTCTATTTCTCTTTTTTTTTTTAACAACCTTTTTAATAAAGTAAAAGTGAAAAGGAGGTCTTGACTATTTTGGTTTCGTCTTAAGATTTTTGGAGAGGGAGGAAGGGAAGTACAAGAACTGTATTTAAGTAGATAAAAGGGTTGCTTAAATAAGAATGAAACAAACATCTTTTTTTATCTGCCTTTATTATCCACAAGTAACCACTGAGTTTTAATAAGGAAAAGGCATGTGCCTCTTCCTGGTCTTCTTCCAAGAGCAAATGGGTATAAATTGGCCATCAATAGCATAACCTTCCAGTTAGCGAGAATGCCTTAGCAGGGCTCTTGAAGGCATTAACTTGTCATGTTCCATCTAGACCTGTGTTTCTCTGCTGAAGGAGACAAGAGGTTACTGTCCTCCTCCTGTCTTGAAAAATGGTGTTTCCTCCTTCTCCTTTCCTTCCTTCCCTCCCTCCCTTCATTCGTGCCCTGGAGCCCCTCTGCTGCTGTAGCTGGTGCAGTAAGACCTCACCTTTCCTGCCTCGACCGGTCTCGACCACTGTGCAGAGGAGTAAGTCATATTGGAAACCGGCTACCTCTGAACTCACTGTGGGTGGCTTGACATTTTACTTAAATAAAATTTGCAGGACTTTTAGTACTTTAAAAACTTATTCCATGTAGGAAGGTGGTTGTAAGCAAACCAAAAACTTTTTTTTTCCCATGAAACTGTTATTAGAATTATAAGAGCTGAGAAGAGTAAAAGCCTTTATGGGAGTCTGAGATGCAGTAAAATGAGGCTGGATACATGAATAATTAAGAACTGTAGTGGGAGGAGATGCTAAAAAAGCTGTGGGACTTGTGTTGCAAATAGACCTATGTAGGGAAAGTCCTATTTTCTCCTGAATTCTCATAAAGTTTCCTGGAAAAAACCTCCTGTTGTCAGCTGACCGCCACTGTGATGGTACAAATGCTGTTTCAAAATCCATCTGTATCTGTCTCAGAATAGTGCCCATAGCTTGCCTGTATCACAGATAACAACATCGTAATCTCTAAACTTGTCCCCTGAGCCGCTCTGGCTGTAGGCTGCAGCTCAGTCTAGAGTTATTGCTTGAGATCTGGAGACAGCGGAGCTGCAGCAACAGAGATTTTGCACCAGGGTGTTTTTGCTGTCTTCAGTGATCTTTGGCTCGGGTTCTTACAGATCAAAGTTTTAAAATGTCCTTTCTTTATTTACTCACACTCCATTTTGTTCTGCAAATTTGTTGAGGTTGTTCCCACGACAGTTCTAACTGCCACTTCCTGAAACTATGAGGAAGACTCCTAAATGCATCAGTGCAAACTAACACTGTTCATAAAAAGTGGGATTCAGCCACTTTTACAGCTGGTACAGCCTGATGATGGAGCAATGTCTGACAGGCACAAAGGAGGTGATGAGGTAGGGGATCCAGACCAGCCCCCCTACTGGTGATGAGGCATAAAACTGGGCTCAGGTGGTTTGTATTTTGTTTTAATCAGCACTTCTCCATTCACCTTTGGCTGTCAGTAACAGAGGTTGAAGGTGCTCCGAGTTGTAACAGAGGTGACCTGACTTTTCCCTGTTTCCCTTTTCTTACTGACCATGGTTCTCTGCTGTCCCTGCTCAGTTCCCCAGTGGCCTGACCTTTAATAGACTTGTCCTTCTTACAGGCCTACCAGTTCCTGGAGCCCCTTGTTTCACTCTACAGCCTGTACACAAGAAGGCAGGAGGCAGAAATGAAGAGTCGGTCTGATGTGTAGTAACTTGGTCAGTGCTAGTTTGGCAGTAAATGCCCACAGAGAGATTCAGGAGTGTTATGGTTTAAGGGTTAACAGCCTGAAAGAGAAGGACAGGTGGTGTCTGTAGGACCCTGGAGGGTCAGAGATCAGTACTGTTCCCTCCCCTTTCTGGCCACAGTCTATAAGAAACCGAGGAGGCCCGAGGTTTTCATGGGCTTTTCCTGGCTTTCCTAGGCTTCTTCTTGTCGCATCTTGGGATGGCTGGGCCTAGCTCCACATGCTCGGCAGCAACCGGCACCACTGCGGTCCCCGGTGACGAGTCACAGCGGCCAGGAGGCACTGCTTGAACACTTCCACTCGGGACTACTGGGATTGGGTTTTGTATATAGTTAAATATCCTTTGCCCCTTATTAATTCCCTTTTCCTTTCCCCTGTTGTTTTTCATTAAACTTGTTAGTCTTAACTTCCAACCTTGTGCAAAGCATCTTTTTCTCTATTCCCTTTTTTTTAATCCTACCCTGGGAGGGTAGGGGACAATAAAGAGAAAATCCTGCTCCCTGGGCTTGCCCAGAGCCTTAAACGGAGACAGGATAAATTGGCGCCCAACGTGGGGTATGGCTCAATTTCAAGATAAGGATATTTGATTGGGAGAGGTAACGGGCAAAACATGGATTGGACAATGTTAAAATGTTGCCTGATCATAAGGAATTTTCTTTTCATTGTGGTGAAGGGATGAGGCGTGGTTTTTGTGTATAAACTGCCCTGATGATGTTGTAAATGTTATGTGGGGAAGTTTGATTTTATTTAGGTGAATTTTGATAATAATTCTTGAATACATAATTTGCAGTGGCGAGGAGTGGAAGGTATCGGGTTTTCTGTGAGGGGTTTTTGGTT
>NW_010197091.1:0-315 GCF_000695765.1 Mesitornis unicolor
ATATGTGTAGGGATGACTGGGATAGTGAAATTTGTAACAGCAAAATGTCCCACTTGTTTAAAGAATAATCCCACAAATAGAAAAAGTCTGCCCTCAGGAACCACTAGGCAAGGAAATTCCCCTGGAGATTACTGAAAAATTGTTTTTTCTGAATTACCAAGACAAAATGGCTAAAGATATCTTTTGGTATTGGTTGACACCTTCTCAGGATGGCCAGAAGCTTTTCCCTGTCACACCAACAAAGCTAGAAAGGTAATGAAGTCAGATTCATTTGATGAAGTAAGACAAAATGCTAAATCAAAGAACAGTGACGTA
>NW_010197091.1:457-5821 GCF_000695765.1 Mesitornis unicolor
TGGGGACTCCAGAACTGGACACAGTACTCCAGGTGGGGTCTCATGAGAGCAGAGTAGAGGGGCAGAATCACCTCCCTCGACCTGCTGGTCATTCTTCTTCTGATGCAGCCCAGCATGCCTTTGGCTTTCTGGGGTGCAAGCATACATTGCTGGCTCATGCTTAGCTTTTCATCAACCAGCAACCCCAAGTCCTTCTCCTCGGGGCTGTTCTCAATTCATTCTCTACCCAGCCTGTATCTGTGCTTGGGATTGCCCTGTCCCAGGTGCAAGAACTTGCACTTGGCCTTCTTGAACTTCATATAGTTTGCATGGGCCCATCACAATGGAAGAGCAACTGATGCATTCTACCTGGACTACAGTAAGGCCTTTGACATGGTCCCTCACAATATTCTTGCCTCTAAATTGGAGACAGATGGACTTGATGGGTAGACTATAGATGGGTAAGGAATTGGCTGGATGGTCACATCCATAGAGTTACAGTCAATGTTCATGTGGAAACCAGTAATGAGTAGTGTCCCTCAAGAGTCCATACTGGGACCAATACTGTTTAATATCTTCATCAGTGAAATAGCAAATGGGACTGAGTGCACTCCCAGAAAGTTTGTGGATGACACCAAACTGATTGGTGCAGTTGATACTCTGGAGGGAAGAGATTCCATCCAGAGGGACCTTGACAGGCTGGGGAAGTGGGCCCATGCGATCTACATGAAGTTCAAAAAGACCAAGTGTATGCTCTTGCACCTGGGTCCGAGCAATCCCCAATATTAGTACAGACTGGGGGATGAATGAGTTGAGAGCATTCCTGAGAGGAACTTATGGGTACTAGTGGATGAAAAATTGGACATGAGCTAGCCGTGTGTGCTTGCCAATTGTATTCTGGGCCACATAATAAGAAACATGGCCAGCAGGTTGAGGGAGGTGATTCTGTACCTCTACTCTGCTCTGGTGAGACCCCACCTGGAGTACTGCATCCAGCTCTGGGGTCCTCAGCACAGGAAAGACATGGAACTGAGTCCAGAGGAGGGCCACAAAAATGATCAGAAGGCTACAAAAATGATCAGAGGGCTGTAACACCTCTCCTATGAAGAAAGGCTGAGAGAGTTGGGGTTGTTCAGCCTGGAGAAGAGAAGGCTGTGGGGAGACCTTATTGCAGCCTTTCAATTCTTAAATGGGGCTTATAGGAAAGATGGGGACAGACTTTTTACCAGGGCCTGTAGTGACAGGACAAGGGTCAATGGTTTCAATCTGAAAGAGGGTAGGTTTATATTAGATTTAAGGAAATATTATTTTACCATGAGGGTGGTGAGACAATGGGAATCAGGTTGCCCAGGGAAGTTGTGGATGCCCCATCCCTGAAAGTGTTCAAGGTCAGGTTGGACAGGGCTTTGAGTGAACAATGTCCCTGCCCATGGCAGGGGGATTGGAACTAAATTATCTTTAAAGGTCCCTTTACACTCAAACCATTATGTTTCTGTGATTATTTACTGTGCGCAGTGTCAAAGAACTGCCCTTTGGCCACAGTGATGCAGTGCATGAAATTAGGAATGCTTATATTTCCCCTAGTTCTACTTTTTAATTTCCATTTAGTGATTGGTCCTGAAGGGCTATATAGCTTTACTCTCTGAGAGAGATGTTATTATGTTGTGTAGTCAAAATGCTCAGAAGTTGCTAAATTTTTGTTTGCTGAACAACTTCTTGGGATTTCTACAAGATGGAGTAGTGTTAGAATTGTTTACTTCTTGGATGGGGAGTTCTTTAAATAGGATCAACTCTTGATTTTTTATGTATTATGTCAATATTTTTTTGGATAGAGATTTCAGGCTTTTGGAGAGGACAGACTGTTCAGCTTGGAATAGTGGGTGTTTAGATTGACTTGATAATGTAGGAGCACTGAATAGTTCCCTTAGTGCCAGATTTAGGCCGTTGGATTGTGCTGTGATTTTTTTTTTCCTCCGACAGTTTTATTTTTGCTGAAGCAATGTGTTTTGTCTTATACCTTTTTTGAGGCAGGAGTTCTTAGCACTGGCTCAAAATCTCAAGACTAACAGTTACATTGTAATAATGACTGCGAAAATGATGTTTTCTAGAAGAGACAACAGCTCAGGGTACATGACAAAGAAGATGCTTGAGCTTGCTATTCCTTGGATTCACTTCAAGTAGAAGAAATGTTACAGCTCTTCTTTTTTAAGTGACACGTAATTGCTTGGGTTTTTTTCAAATTTTTTTTAGGAATTCTCCAAGAGGAAAGGCATGGGTTGTATCAACTAGGTGGAGAACATCAAACTCCCATATGTTCCAGAATAGATAACCATCTTGTGACCACTCATGGCACACAACAAGAGCTAGGGACTTAGACCTTTGGGAATGTATTTGGAGTGTTGCTAATTTAGCCAGTCCTCTCCTGTCCTGGTTTAACCTGGTAAGCAGCTAAACACCATGCAGTTTGCTTGCTCAACTCTCCCCTCTCTCTGGTGAGATGGGGAAGAGAATAGGGAGAGTAAAAGTGAAAGAACTCATCAGCTGAGAAAAAGACAATTTAATAATTAAAATAAACCAAACTGAAATAATAACATTACTAATGAATTCTAACAAAAATTTAAACAACAATAATAAAGCAATCAAAGTTATACTCAGCTCACAAACAGCAGCCACTAGCCGTATGCCAATAAAAATGCATCAAGGGAGAGGTAAGCTTCAGGAACAAAGACAGGCTGCCATCACAAAGCAGAAGAGAAGGAAAGAGAGGAGAGATCGAAGGAGGGATCGAAGAAAGGAAAGGAGGAAGGAGTCATCCCCTGAAAATTCCCTAATTTATAGTGAGTGTGAAGTTTATGGGATAAAATGCATCTTTATTGATCAGCTTGGATCACACCCAGATAATCTGTCCTGGGTCATCTGTCCCAGCGGGCTTTCACTCCCCCCCCCATCCTTTTGTGCAGAGAGAAGAAAAAAGAAAAAGAAACATAAACACATGTTTATGTAGAGACTGAAAAACAAACCTTGAAAAAAAAATGTAAATACTGGAGTGTTATCAGTATTGGTCCCAGCACAAGCTACTAGCTACTATGAAGAAAGGAAAAAAAAAACCCTGTCTCAGCAAAACCAGGACACCTCCTACTCCTGAATTAAGCTGCAATCTTGTCATCCAAGGATCTGGATACTATGGCAGCACAGTAAAATGTGAGCTGGAAAAGGAGTGTTACCACGGTAAGAAACTGATGAATCTACATTAGAGGATTTGTTTCACAATAGGCAGCAAATCTTTTTACTTACTTGATGGTGATGCTTTTATATAGGAAAAGAGGACTAAAGCCAGCTTTTGAGTCATCTTATCTATTCCTACAAAATAGTGATTCTAAAGCCCTGAAGAAAGGTAAAAGCACTAAACTCCAAGGTTTGGGTATTGGTTGCCATCAGAGAGAGGGATGAGTGGTAGGGAAGAGAGTTGTTCTCTTGAGTTGGAAAGACAGTTCTGACTGCTGAGGACAGAATACACTAACATCCTACTTTCAGAAACTTATTTTCTTTTTTTTTAAAAAAAAGACCCACTATTTACTACTGAAACCATATTTCAGAAATCTGGATAAGTGTTCCAGTGCCTATTACTCTAGGCTTTGGGGAAGCACAGTCAAGCTTTAAAATACCTGCTCTTCTGCACCTGAGGGAGGGGGGCAAGAGAGGGGGAGAGATGGTGTAGGTTTCTTTCTGGATTT
Source organism: Mesitornis unicolor (assembly GCF_000695765.1). Lineage (NCBI taxonomy): Eukaryota > Metazoa > Chordata > Aves > Mesitornithiformes > Mesitornithidae > Mesitornis > Mesitornis unicolor. The sequence continues at coordinate 4,171 of NW_010197091.1, forward strand.
CAATAAGAAAGGACCAGCAATAAATGGCTTAATACGAGAAATGCAGATAGCAAATACATATTACATCCCTTCAGATACTGGAAACCCTGCTTTCATGAAGCATTGTATAGACACCAGATGGATTTTCCCATGGCAGTTTCTGTCCGTTCCTCCTTTTTCAGTCATCCCAGCTGTACTAGTTTTGGCTGGGATAGAGTTAATTTTTTTTCATTTTCTTCATATGGGGCTATGTTTCGTATTAGTGATGAAAACAATGTTAATAACACAGGGATGTTTCAGTTATTGCTGAGCAGTGCTTACACAGAGTCAAGGCCTTTTCTGCTTCTCATATTGCCCTGCCAGTGAGTAGGCTAGGGGTGCACAAGGAGTTGGGAGGGGACACAGCAGGGACAGCTGACCCCAACTGACCAAAGGGCTATTCCATACCATACATGCTCAACAATAACTCTTGGGAGGAAGAAGGAGGGAGGAGAGGACATTAGGAGTGATGGTGTTTGTCATCCCAAGTAACTGATATGCGTGATGAAGTCCTGCTTTCCTGGAAATAAAAGGAAGTCAATCTCCCTCTCTCACTCCGTGATAGCCCTCAACCTGTTCATCTTCTCCCAGAGCTCTGTCACGAAGCGGAGGAATTCCTCCACCAAGGCACACCTCCCACAGGTGAACTCACCAGTAGTGACCGATGCCAGTATGAGAGAAGGGCATGCCTTGCAACCCAACATCTGGGTGGCAGCGTGCACCCATTGGAGTGCCGTCTGGGAGGCTGCATCAGCTGTAGCTGGCACAGAGCCTGGAGAGCCCTTAGTTTTCTGCCAGGTGGACACCATGGTTCCCTGGTACTTCTGACAGAAGTAGAATTAGTTTATATGTAAATTTTTACTGGAAAAGTAATACATATGTAAACTTTTATGTCATGAATATGTATGTATAAGGCACATATAAGCTACTGCCAACTGCTAATTTTTCGAACATTCAATTTATGTAATGATACATGTATGCTCGCAGTGCTGAATTAAAGAATGTCTTGCTTTCTAACTCCTACAAATTGGTAGCTTATATGTGCCCCCCCAACTAACTAAAATATCTGCATACTAATTATGCACGCTCGATTAGCATGCGGAATGGTCTTCCAGTGGTCTGAGGAATAGTCACTTAAGCTGTGTAGTCTTTCAGGCTCCTGTGCATCTGGTTTCACAAAGTCTGACTCCTCAAGTTGGTCTGAGTAGGGTGATTCATTAACTTCTTATCTATGCCTCCCTCTCACAAGGCAGAGCCAGCAAAGTGGGCCTCAGACAGACTAAAATCCTATTATCCTTATGCAGCTTCTTCCTAGCTAAAGTTAGTCAATATACAAGTATAAGAGTATAATATTATTTCTTATATTATCACATCTATCGGGTTACAGAGCGGCTGAGGGAACTGGGGTTGTTTTGCCTGGGGAAGACGGGGCTGAGGGGAGACCTTATTGCCCTCTACAACTACCTGAAAGGAGGCTGTAGCAAGGTGGGTGTCAGTCTCTTCTCCCAAGTAACTAACAATAAGACGAAAGGAAATGGCCTCAAGTTGGGCCAGGGGAGGAGGGTCAGATTAGATATCAGGAAAAAAATTTCCTATTAGGAAAAAGGGTTATCAAGCATTGGAATGGGCTGCC
>NW_010197092.1:0-27095 GCF_000695765.1 Mesitornis unicolor
ATAAACATATGTATATATACATATATATATATATATACAAATATATGTGTGTATATATATGCTTATATATATATTACATATATATATATACACAGCTCTATATATATCTGTAGCACAAATGCATGCATTTTTCCAATCCAGCCCTAAGATGCTCTCCATGCTGACCTCAGGGGCTGCTGTTTCGCCAAGCACATGTTTTGCTTCAATACTAAGATCAGTCATCCAAAATACTTTCGGCATCACCAGGAGAGTAGCAAGCCTACCGTGACTCCCCTCTGACCTGGCCCCTCATCCTCCTCTTTTCTCTGAATATTTTACTGCAAACCTTTTTCTTCCTTTTTAATGCAGAGAGGAAGATACATGAAGTGCTCGCACAGATGTGATCTGACCTTTCGCGTCTGCAGCTCTCATCACCTTTGCGTGCACTCCCTTTGCTATCTTGGTCTATTGTCAACACGATTGGAGCCGTCTCCAAATTATACACAGTTGAATGCACAGCACTCAGCACGCTTGGCCCCGTTACAGCAGCATCTGGACTGCAATTTGTACAGCAACACAAATACAAAATGATACGTCCTTTCTATCAAACTTCCCCCACAGGACCTCTAGATATTCTTCCTTTTATTTTCCACTTTATTTGCTCCTCAAAATTTCAGCTCTATTTTTTCCATATGGTGTGAACAGAACTAGGTCCAAAGATTCCAGGTGACAAAATACCACTGATTTCATACAGGTGCTTTAATTTTTATCACTTTCTCAAGGTTGAGCTTAACCACCTCCAGTTTCAAAAGCACTGCACTATAAAGATATTTACACTGGACTATAAATCAAACAACTAATAAAGTTCCTGAGATTTCTCCAAAAACAGTTGAAAAATGAAAGCTCCCATCCTCCTCTTCCGACTGCTTTTAATCAAGAGCAGTATGAAACAAGCTATCCGAGTTCAGAATGGGAAAAAAAAAACCAAAAAGTACAATTATTTGGAGATGAAATTTAAAGATTAAACCCCTTCTGGTTCCTGGAGCTGTCTGACAAACATTTCAGTGGAACAGGAACTGCAGCAAGATGTTATAAAATCTTTATGTCAGTTTGCAACATGAGCGAACACAGGTTGGTCGGGACAGCTGAACTGTTCGGAATTACTAGGAAGCTGTAAATCATCCCTTTGGCAAACCTTCAAATGAGTTAAGGGGAAAAAAAGGGTTCTGTTCTTGATTCTGTTCAATGCTATAACTTAAAATGTAAATAATATTGTCCTTGGCATGACTGCTGTCTGTCCACCTTGGCGCCTTGTCCAAGGCCAATGTAGCAGCTTCCTTCCTCCAGCACAACATCTATTCTTCTGTAACCGAAATAATTTGGCTAAATGACACAAAAGTGAGGCATGACTGCAGTGAGGGTAACACACACAGTCCAGGCTCCTTGAATACATGAGCATTATCCCAAAATAATTTGCTATATGGGTGATCAAGAGAAGGCAATGGCTAAAGCATTGATTTCACGGAATCACAGAATCATGAAGTGACCTTCAAGATCATCCAGTCCAACCGTCAACCCAACCCCACCGTGCCCACTAAATCATGGCCCCAAGTGCCACATCCATGGCTTCTTGAACCCCTCCAGGGATGGGGACTCCACCACCTCCCTGGGCAGCCCCTTCCAGTGCTTGACCACTCTTACAGTCAAGAAATTTTCCCTCATATCCAATAGTGCAACTTGAGGTCATTTCCTCTTGTCCTATCATTGGTTACATGGGAGAAGAGACCAACATCCACCTCGCTATCTCCTCCTTTCAGGAGCTGCAGAGGGGATAAGGTCTCCCCTCACCTCCTCTTCTCCACTTGAACCCCACAGCTCCCTCAGCCACTCCCCATCATTCGGGTGCTCCAGACCCCTCCTCAGCTCCCTTGCCCTTCTCTGGCCATGCTCCAGCCCCTCAATGTCCTTCTGGGAGTGAGGGGCCCAAAAGTGACCCCAGGATTCGAGGGGCAGCCTCACCAGTGCCCAGCACAGGGGAAGGATCCCTGCCCTGCTCCTGCTGCCCACTCCAGTTCTGATACAAGCCAGGATGGCATTGGCCTTCTTGACCAACTGGGCACTCTGCTGGCAGATGATTCTCCACACTGGGAGGATCTAAAGACAAAAGCACTGAGTTAATCCTTGTGCCAGCAAAAATTTAAAAAATGAAAACTTTAAAGCCACCTCCAGAGGAGTTTGTCTGAAAGCCAACTCTTCTGCTCAAGGTTTGCAGTTTTGTTATGAGCTTAACACAAACATTGTTGGGGTGGAAATGATGAACCTGGCATTTAAGCCCTGCAAAACCATACCCCATGTGTACTGAGAGGGAAAGGAAAGTGGACTAAGCCTTATTTGTTTCTTCCCTGGAAGGTTTGGCTTAGCACCCAGCCTGAGCCTTCTTTCCCGCTTAAGACAAATTGGATTCCAGTGGTAAAACCCTGCCTCCGGCAAATAACACAGGAAAAACTCATGTTGATACCAGAGCAGATCAGATATACTAAGCCTTTGGGATTTGTTTGCTAGACAAAAGCATAAATGTAAATAATGACAATTATTCCATTATTATTAAAAAATAGACCCTCTTTTAAGTGAAAGTTGAAGTGATGGCAAGACATACCAAGGTTTAATGATATTAAACCCATGAGGTCCTGCGAGGAGCAGGGATTTGGACTTGATCCTTATGAGTCCTTTCCAACTTGAGTTATTCTATGATTGTATGATACTGGAGATTTAAGTTTTTTAAAACAAACAGAACTTCTGTAACAAAAGAAATGTTACATTATTAAGTTACATTTCTAGGAAGGAAAACTGATGCTTTTTATATTACATAGAATAAACAGAGTCAAAGTCCAGTATCAGGAACAAATGCCAATGAATTTCACTCTTCCAAACACAAATCCTTTCATTTCTGCTACTCTGAAATGTCTCACATTAATGCCTTTGCATTTCAGTTTAGGTTCAGTATTTTTTATCCATTTGGGCAAGCCACAAAGTTGAAAAAACAACTCAGATTTTATAAAGGAGTACTTGTTTTACCTCCTTCGTTCTTTTACCAGAACAGAGTCAAGAATCAAATCTATGTGGTCAAAATGAAAATTAAATTTACATTTACTTAATGAAAACACAGCCGTATTTTCCAGGGGTATTTAGGTACTTGCAGATGCAGAAAGATACCTACTGGGATTAGCAAAGATGTAATAGGATTGGTTTTCAATTTGCATTGTGATCAGATTCAAGAGATTTAATATAGCTCTGCCTAAATACTTCCACAACCCTGATTGGAAAGGTAACAAGAAACTACAGAATCTCTAATGGCTCTTACTATTTTATTCTTCTTATACATTTGATTTTCTCAGTAAAATAAAATTATCCTAAGAGGGGCAGGCTACACACACACACACACACACACACACACAAAGCTATTAAAAATAGCTTTCAAAGGGAGCTCTGATTTCCAGCCAAATAGTGCTAATATAAAATCAGAGTAAAAACATCTGGAAAATTAAAAAAAGAACATGTATGAATGGATCTAGACAAGCTACCTGACCACTTAAGTAAAAACATTTTGGGGCTGCCTTCTGATAACAAGAACTTGCTTACAGATCAATACATAGAACCAGAGTCACAGAATCATTAAGGTTGGAAGAGACCTCTCAGATCACCAAGTCCAACCATCAACCCAACCCCACCGTGCCCACTAAACCATGTCCCCAAGTGCCACATCCACCACATCATGGGGACTCCACCACCTCCCTGGGCAGCCCCTTCCAGTGCTTGACCACTCTTACAGTCAAGAAATTCCTCCCAATATCCAACCTAAATCTCCCCAGGTGCAACTTGAGGCCATTTCCTCTTGTTCTATCACTGGTTACATGGGAGAAGACTCCAACACCCACCTCGCTATCTCCTCCTTTCAGGAGCTGCAGAGGGGATAAGGTCTCCCCTCAGTCTCCTCTCCTCCAGGCTGAACCCTCCCAGCTCCCTCAGCCGCTCCGCATCATACGGGTGCTCCAGACCCCTCCCCAGCTCCATTGCCCTTCTCTGGCCATGCTCCAGCCCCTCAATGTCCTTTTGGGAGTGAGGGGCCCAAAACTGAACACAGGATTCGAGGGGCAGCCTCACCACATGCACAAACATTGCCAGCCAATGAGAAGGAACATTAAGGAAAACAAAGACAAAATACAAAATCAGATTTCCTGCTTGCTGTAGGTCAGCCCACCTCATCTCAGTGAGCCAGTGCTACCCTCCGTATAATTTATGCCAGCCGGATGCTGTTTGTGCAGCACCGTGTTTAAACAGTGAGTTGTCTCTACTACAGGGTTTCACTTCATTCAGAGGCTATGTGAGTTTTCTAGATGTACAATGTGTTGGGACAACCAAGTTCTTCACCTTCTAATTTCTAGTCCTCCTCTGCAATTTCCCAGGCTCAAAGGATCCCAGCATATTAAGAGGATGTGCACGAGCTTGGCATTACTGTTTTTGCTAATGGAAGAGTCCAGAATCACTAATTAGGAGCTTAGTGTCCCTTGCAGAAGAGCTTAAAATGGCATTTTGGGAAAGTCTCTACTAGGTGATTTCTTCTATTTAATAATAAATGGGAAAAAAAGCAAAAAACCCCCAACCAAATATGTAACACACCTTTCACATGGAGCCACGTAAATGTGTTTTTTCTGTTGGTATTTCTGGTGCATTTGTTGAGAGGAAGAGGAAATAATGCTGCACAGGCATTATACTGTACGGTGGAGACAGAAACCTTCTGTTAGTGTGGTTTTGTCAGCAACCACTTGATTACTCAGAGCTTTCTTTAGAGCCTGGAGCAGAGCCTGGTGATGCCCATTGATGGCACTGAAAGAAGAGAAAAGGCGGTGGAGGTCAGTCACCACAAGAGACCTCTCTTGCTTCTGCTTTGCCAAGTTGTTGGATGAGGTGGATGATGGAAACAGCTTCTTGTCATCATTTACAATGCGACCCTCTCAGGCTCTTTCTCATCTTGGCCTCCTTTGCCAGCACTGTACAGAAGCCAGCGCTGAGCTCTGCAACGAAGTCACCATAGAAATGACATGGCAAGCAACTACTGACCTCCCAACTGTGTCTCCTTGTCCTGAAATAAATTTGAACTTGGTTATTATGGTGCCTCTGATTCAATAATCGCCTTTTGGGAAATGCTCAAATGCTTCACATGGAATCTTTTCTTAGGGTCGAATCCTGTCCCTATTGTAGCCTACGGGAATTTTGCCATCCGACTTCAATGAGACAATTTAGCCATTAATCCATGAAAATTTGCTACTATACTTGACATTGCACTCCCATTTAGGACCCCGTTGTTCAGTTCACTCTGAACCAGCTTGTTTTCACTTAGAGAATTGTACGACCTAGAGACAAATTCGAACACTAGATTCAGCAATAGCGAGCGTTAGTGGCATTAACTATACGACTGCTGGGTGGACATCGCCAAACAGAGCTGCAGAATGTTCCCAAACCTGCTAACAGACCCTAAGTCTACGAAAACACTGAATGCATCTTCCCCTTCATTTCAAAAAAAAGACAGCAAAAAACCCATGAAGAAGTGAGTTTCTATGAGGCACAGCCTGGGACCATCAATGCCTTTCACTCCACAGAATCACAGAACCATGAAGGTTGGAAGAGACCTCTAAGATCACCAAGTCCAACTGTCAACCATCAACCCCACCATGCCCACTAAACCATGGCCCCAAGTGCCACATCCACCACTTCTTGAACCCCTCCAGGGATGAGGACTCCACCACTTCCCTGGGCAGCCCCTTCAAGTGCTTCACCACTCTTGCAGTCAAGAAATTTTTCCCCATATCCAATCTAACCCTCCCCTGGTGCAACTTGAGGCCATTTCCCCTTGTCCTATCACTGGTTACATGGGAGAAGAGACCAACACCTCTCATGTTGTTGGATATGTGACTGCTAATGAGTCCCAAATATCTCTTGACCCATGAACCACCTTTTCTCATCATCCTAGCAGATAACCTTTCCGTAACCTTTCCAGGGCACTTCAGCAGTTTCTTACTGCTCCCAGACCTCAGCTGGATCAAATTCTGCTTTAGTGTACATCAAGGTTTACATTAATGGGACTGTACCTTAGGGCAGTTACTCCCAATTACCACTCATACATCCTGGCTGACTTCTAGGAGCATCTATCTGCCATAAGGTGCTGTCTTTGTGCTGTCATTTGATTCGTAGGTCACTAAAAATTTTCCAGAGAGATGCAAATGTTTTTTTAGAAATATACATATACATAATTTTCTGTTTAGATTTACACCTGTGTTACTTAACCACCCTCTTAGACATGTGTGGAATCAATTCGTGGACTCCCAAAATTCACAGGTTAAACACCGGTGGTATAGAAAACACAGTAGATTTTCATATGTGACCAAGGTCAGAGAAAGTCCAGCTAATTTTAAGTTTGTTAACTGACTTTTCCTACCTTGGCAATTGCTCACAGCTCTCGTTCACAGCTAATCCCAAGTTATAGTCCTCGACTGCATACCTACAACATTTTGCAGCACCTGCAGAAATAGGTTTATAAATACAATGGCAGATTTCTCCGTGTGGAAGGGGATTAAATAAGATGATATCCAGGTTTCTGTGTCTCTGGTTAATAAAACATAAAATTTCTCTCCTGTTGCCTCTCATCGACCCTGTTTAAGTGAGCTGGCATGCTCTGGAAATGCACAACAAGGGCTCTATTATGTACAAGCTCTAGGTACAGCAGGTTTCACTGGACTGTAACTGATTTGTTTCAGATGAAGGGATGCTGTTAACCACCACTGTGAATATAATTGCTTAGTTGATTTCCACATTCTTGTCATTGTTGGCCTGGCTACTGCAAGAACAAGCTGGTGAGTAATTCCCTAATGCTGGTTAAAAAAAAAAAAAAGAGAGAGAAGAAAAAGTCTTCAGGTCACACCAGGAGTTCACTGAGACATGTCCCCATCAGTGGCAATACGAATACTGTGTTTCACCACTTCACTGCTTGTCCTTTGCCTCTCACTCCCAGAAGGACATTGAGGGGCTGGAGTGTGGCCAGAGAAGGGCAACAGAGCTGGGGAGGGATCTGGATCACACGAATGATGGGGAGCAGCTGAGGGAGCTGGAGGGATTCAACTGGAGAAGAGGAGATGAGGGGAGACTTTATCCCCTCTGCAGCTCCTGAAAGGAGAGGGTAGAAAGGCAGGTGTTGGTCTCTTCTCCCATGGAACCAGTGATAGGACAAGAGGAAATGGCCTCAAGTTGCACCAGGGGAGGGTTAGATTGGATATGGGGAAAAATGTCTTGACTGCAAGAGTGGTCAAGCACTGGAAGGGGCTGCCCAGGGAGGTGGTGGAGTCCTCATCCCTGGAGGGGTTCAAGAAGCGCATGGATGTGGCACCTGGGGACATGGTTTACTGGGTACGGTGGGGTTGGGCTGAGGTTGGACTTGATCTTAGAGGTCTCTTCCAATCTTAGTGATTCTGTGATTCTATGATTCTTTAGACCAGAACCAACTCCAGGAGGAGAAACTCTCCAGGTGAAGAGGGAAAGGGATGGTCAAGATACTGAGGTGCCACCACTGAGCGAGCTTTGGGATGCACAACATCCAATCCCTTTTATCACATGTGGCAGGATTTGGTTCCCTCCCATCTCACAGGCTCAGAACAGAGTGGTCCCATCTTGGTGGCACCTTCAGCCTCTAACAAAGGCTGATGCCCACCCGTTTCACATGAGGCACATATATTCTGTTGAGCTTGGTAAGCACTAAGAATGGGAATGTTATTGCAGAAGTCTGGTAGTCCATGGGAACTGGAGATCCAGGTGACCTCAGTGTCTTGCTTTTTGCTGTTTCAAACTACGTTTCTAATCCAGATTCTTTGGTACTTTTTACTTGAGCGAGGAGAAAGGGATTTTCTCATTGGGTTCATCACTGCAGGTTTGAGTCTTCTCCTTTGTGGTCATTTTGTCTCTCTCATGTGGAAAACTCCTCTGCACATCCTTCCTCCTCTGACTTAATTCCTTTTCAAACACCAGAAACTGAGGCCTTTTGATTTTACAAAGGCTTTTGGACATGCTTTTTTCCTTCACTTGACATGTAATGTCAAGTGTACACCTAATTCTTTAGAAAATGGGAGTCCTAGGTTTGCTTTCTTACCTTTTAACTTATCACCTTTGTCATTATTATCTAAATCTAGGGTGTACGGTGTTATTAATTTCATGAAAATAAGGAAACACCCTTGTTTATAGCATTTTGAACATTTCACTTGGTTTAAGTAATTAATCAAATGAAATTCTCCTTATGAAAGAAATCAGTGGTGAGACATAGCCCTTTAGAGAAGCAGCCTGGCAGCATTTAGTGTAGATGCCAACACTTAATGATGCTATAGCATAGCAGACAGCCAAAGGATGCTTCTTCAGAGGGACTACGTATCTATTGAACAGACACTATGGATCCATACAGTAGAGGGGAAAAGAGACCACATAAGCACAAGAAACATTGAGCAAGAGATGCTTCAAATTTCTGCCTCGCTTCATGTAATTGGGATGTGTTACCAGCCCCAGGAGGTATGTAATCAGCATAAATTACTTCTTCATTAGCTACCTAATATGCAACAGTTGCCCTCAGAGTTAATTGGGTGAACCAGGAAGGGCAGAATAAAAGTAAACAATGACACCGTGTGAGATTTTTCCTGCTAATGCCACTCAGTAGCAGCAGTAGACCAGTGCTTCTCCCAAAATTTTAGCCAAAATTTTTCTAGAAATATACAAAATCTATGACTCTATGTCTCCACATTAAGAATGCCAAAAGTAGAATTACACAATTGGTGAAAGCAGGGTAAGATCCTGAGGAGGAAGCTGTGATGCTAGAAGCAGTTTGTGTTTTTTTGGTAGAAAACCATCACATTTCTAATTTCATGGCATTTACCTGCAATGAGCATATTTCCACAGAACATTGCTATGTATGTTTTTGCTGACCAGGCTTAGCTAGTTCTAGCACTACATTTGTTCTATATCACATATCTATTTATACTAGGGAGCAATAAAAATGTAGAAAACACTGAACCCCAACAATCTAGGTAATTGTTAAAAGATAGTTAATGTTCCAAAGAGGGTATATCTGAATGCTCATAAACCTGGTATTTGAGTCCCTGAACACATTACTTTTATCACTCAATCAATTCTGAAGTGAAAAGAAAAATAGCAACGTGTGGATTGTTACGTGGTGACTCTTAGGACACCTCAAAGAAACTCAAACTCCTCCTGTCCTGTATAACTTGTGTTAATTTAATAAATACAGAAAGATGCTTGCCGTAAGAGAAAGAGTCCTTCCCCATCTTCTCTTGCCTGGCAGCTCTGGGTCAGCCTGAATATTGGATTAATGGATTAATTATTAATTGGATTAATGCGGGGATATATGCCAAAGGCTATAGGGTGGCTCCTAGTAATAGTCCATCACCAGGGAGGCTGTAGTTCAGTGCTACTTCATTCATTCACAAATTCTGTGAATACATCATTGATCCTATGACTCAGACATGTCGTAAATAATAAATTAAATATGATCTCAATTCCCTCAAAAGCTCACTTTCTACACACATTTTACTGCAACTACAAAGACGTTTCGACTTTCTGATGCCGCTTGCCATGCACAGTTCACAAGTTGAATTTCGTGGTTCGCAGCTGAGGTGTGCAAAATGAGTTTTCAGTTTTACTGCGCCAAAGGGACGTTTTTTCCAGCCTGCAGAAGAACCGCAGCCAAACAGGGATGTTTGGTTTCAGCCTTACAGGAAGGACCGAGATGCACAGGCAAAGCACGCTCCTGCTGGCACAGCTCTTTAGGGAAGTCACAGGCTAAAGGTTTACAGCACTTTCCCTAAAATGAGAAAGGAATTAATTTATCGTTTCCATACTGAACAAAAGGTTGAAGAAAGACTCTCAAAGGCCAGGGCTCAGAGGTAAGCAGATAGAGCCGACCAAATGAAGATGCTCAGGGGCTGGAGCACCTCCCCTATGAGGACCGGCTGAGACAGTTGGGGCTGTTCAGCCTGGAGAAGAGAGGGCTATGGGGGGATCCTATAGCAACCTTCCAGGACCTGAAAGGTGCCTACAGGAAAGCTGGGGAGGGATTTTTTACAAGGACAGAGAGTGACAGGACAAAGGGTAGTGGTTTCAAACTGAAATAGGGTAGATTTAAACTGGATATTAGGAAGAAATTCTTCACCATAAGGATGGTGAGGTCCTGGCCCAGGTTGCCCAGAGAAGCTGCGGGTGCCGCTCCCTGGCAGTGCCCAAGGCCAGGTTGGACGGGGCTTGGAGCAGCCTGGGCTGGTGGAGGTGTCCCTGCCCATGGGGGGCTGGACTGGGGTGGCCTTTGAGGTCCCGTCCCACCCAAATCAGTCTGGGATTCCATGATTCTATGAAATATTCTGCAAACTTTCTTCTCTTATTGAATTACCATTGCACATTCGCAGGGGGTCTCAGCTATTGAGACCCAGAGTGGTTGTCCCGAAGGTGATACCCACAGAGCAAAAACCTGCCACAAATAGACTATAAAGCACAGGAAGGTCCAGCTGGTACAGGCACCAATATGTACCTGCAAGATAAGCAGTGATTTTTATATATCAGTAACTTAACTTAGTAAAGTAATTGTTTTTTGAAAAGTTGATAAGACTAGCAGCTCTGGTGGTGCCCAATTCTTTCTAATGTAGGGGAAAATGAGAGAAACCAGAAAATGTGACAAGGAAATGATGGAGGCTCGTGTTGCAGGCTGCTTTGAATTGGGAGTCAATGTCCTGACAATAAATAAAAGATGCCATGAAATGAGAATCGCCTGTGACCCGCTCCTACCACAAAAACTGGTTTGATTCACTACAGAAAAGTGGAGAGAGAATAGCAGCACATAAAAAAAAGCTAGGAAGAAAGCAAAAATGGTTCAGGTTAATTCAGAAATTCTAAAACCTTGGATGAAATTACATCTCTGTGACATTACAGCATGATAAAGACCATATATTAGAGATGTTATGCAAAAGGCAGTTGCTAACATGAAGACATACTGAGTCTGTAGAGAGACACAGGGCATGGGTTAAGCATCAGGATGGAGATGGCTGCTTGCAGTGATCCAAAAAGAAGGTAGGGAATGAAATATTAAGTACACAGAGACAAGCTAATAGCTAGAGACCCCTTGCAAAAGGTCATATAAGATTGCATCTGAATTAGGCTAAAAAGGTAGCTCAGAAAGGACTGCAGTTTGGAAAGAGTTTGGAGAAATATAACCATAACATACACACTGAGTGATAGCAGTTGCATTTGAAGGTAGAGTTAAGACCAAGGGAAGAGAAGGCGACAAATGGCAGAAAATCTCCCAAGAAGGCCACCCACCAGTGAGAAGAATCACAGAACCATTAAGGTTGGAAGAGACCTCTAAGATCATCAAGTTCAACCGTCAACCCAGCCCCACCATGCCCACTAAATCATGGACCCGAGTGCCACAACCATTGCTTCTTGAACCCCTCCAGGGATGGGGCTTCCAACACCTCCCTCCCCTTCCAGTGCTTGACCACTCTTGCAGTCAAGACATTTCCCCCCATATCCAATCTAATCCTCCCCTGGTGCAACTTGAGGTCATTTCTATCCTATCTCCTATTACTTGGAAGGAGAGACCAACCTCTCCTTGCTACCCCCTCCTTTCAGGAGCTGTAGAGGGGATAAGGTCTCCCCTCACCTCCTCTTCTGCAGTTGACCTCCCCCAGCTCCCTCAGCCGCTCCCCATCATTCGGATGCTCCAGACCCCTCCCCAGCTCTGTTGCCCTTCTCTGCTGATGCTTCAGTCCCTCAAACTCCTGTCCCATGGAAACAGAACATTTCATCACTGCTATTCTTAGATCTGGGGCCAACACAATTTGACCGTTCATAACGCACAAGTGATTGAACACTTCCCCCAACAGCATCTTTGTTTATAGCCCCCCTGACCATGTTGGCCTTTGCCAATTCAGAACCTATAGGACTGCATATTTTGACAGAGTATTCATCTTGTCTTCAAAAAGCATCCCTTAACTGTAGCCAGATGTCCACTGAACTCTGCAAACAGCTTTTGCACCACTTGGTTTACTCTTACATCTGTTGCGTAGCTCAGGAATTAGTAGAATGTAAAATGTTTTATGAATTCCCTCCACTCTCGTTCAGTGTTAACACATTCAACGTGTTTTCCTAAAACCACGTGCAGGCACACATATGCACAATTTTCCCCTCATTTATTTCAATTTATTCGCATAACTTAACTCCCATAGCTAACCTGGAAAATACACAGAAAATGGAGGCAAACCCCACCCACCTCTATAAAATCTTTGCCTATTTCTCCTATAGGGAAGATCATTTCCAAAGGGTGAAATATGACCTTACTGAAGTTAATGGCAAAAGTAAGTGAAGTTAGGGGCTTCACTAAAAGGAAGTTTGGTCCAAAACTACTCCCAGGACTCTTCCCACACCCCTATTATTAATGGGTAAGGCACACTATCCACTTTACACGAACATGTTTGAATTAGTATTCAGGAGTTTAAAGCTCCTTGGCCTGTGCTTAATCCTGTGCACACCATAATGGCATCACTGGAATTATTAGCATCACAGTTGCTTTTTTTCCCAGACATTTCCTTTCTGTCTGAAACTGAACTTTCCAACTTGCTTTTTTCCCCTTCGTTCCCAGGAAGTAAGCACAGGTGTCAAATATGCCAAATAAATCCCAAATCATCTCGGTCTTTTATTTTTTTGGAAAGGAGCAAGGGAGAAATGACAAACTGTAAATTACCATCTTATTCCCAACTGTGCAAAGCCCCAATTGCTTCACATTCTGCATAAACAGTAATTTTGTTCACTAAAGCAAACTCTGACCTGACTCCAGTTTTCTCCTTGGTTAAAAAGGTGGTCGATTGTTGCATAGGAGGAGGGAGAAAGCGAGTGCTCAGACCTGCTTCTGTGGTACAGACTTAATTCCTTGTCAAGTGGCCTTGAGAGAGGATTCATTTCCATTCCCTTTCCATTTCTTCTAGAGGACTGGAAGAGCTGCCATATGAAGAAAGGCTGAGAAAACTGGGCCTGTTCAGCCTTGGGAAGAGAAGGCTTAGGGGGGACCTTATCACCACGTACCAGTGCATAAAAGGTGGCTACCAAGAAGATGGAGACTCCCTTTTCACAAGGCGTCACATGGAAAAGATGAGGGGTAATGGACACAAGTTGCTTCTGGAGAGATGGAACTCCAGAGAAATTTTTTTACCATGAGATCAATCAGACACTGGAATAATCTCCCAGGGGAAGTGGTAAAATCCCCTACATTGGTCAGTTTTCAGAGTCACCTTGACAGGGTGCTGACTCATCTCATTTAAACTCTACTTTTACCTTGAGAGGTTGGACCAGATGATCCTTGGGGTCCCTTCCAACCTGGTATGCTATGAGTCTCTGATTCTATGATTAATTTCCTCCCACTGAGCCAAGCCTCCATGGAAATACCCCACAGCTACTACACCCTTTGGGTCTAAGGTCTGCTCAGCTGCAAAGTTACTGTCCTTCAGTCCCAGAACCAGAGAAAAAGCGGGGTTGGAAGGGGCATGAAAGGGTTGTCTGGCTCCTCCTTCCACTGTATGGCAAGATGAGCCTCAACTACATCTGTCAGGACAGACCTGTGCTTTAGTCACAGAATCACAGCATCATGAAGGTTGGAAGAAACCTCTAAGATAATCAAGCCCAACGTCAACCCAACCCCACCATGCCCACTAAACCGTGGCCCCAGGTGCCACATCCACCACTTCTTGAACCCCTCCAGGGATGGGGACTCCACCACCTCCCTGGGCAGCCCCTTCCAGTGCTTCACCACTCTTGCAGTCAATAATTATTTCCTTCAAAGTCACTGCTAACTCAAAGCCTGCAATATTCAGAAAGCTGTAAAAAGCACAGAAGAAAAAGAAACCTCTTTTATATCACTGCTGGCATTTGGATTTCTAACAGCCAGCTTAGAGGAGCAAGTTCTCAATTTTGGCCTTTTGCAATGACAAAGCATGCGGGAGCAAGATAGGAGGTTCTTCTGGTTTCAGTAACCTCAGGAAGGGGAAACAAATTGCTCCCAGCGCCAACAGCATTCACATGATCTCAAAAAGCAGCAACCATCAGCATCTGATAAAAGCAGATTGCTTAAACCTCCCCTGTCCATGAGGACTTAGAGGGAGCAGTGAGTAAAGGGGAAGTAACATATCAATTGTCATTTCACTGTACCATTTCTACATGTTGCATCCAAAACACGCAAATCACAAGCTGTTCAGATGAACAAACAGTAAGTACTGCAGCTGGTGCTGCCAGAAATGTTGGCTACACCTCACATTTCAGGAGAAAACGTCCTAGAGTGGATGTTTCAAAGAGCAGCAGGTTCCCATCAGAATGAGTTACTCAATGGTTACGCCAGAGGCTCTGCACTGGGCTCCTCAGGGGAGCAATGCAGGGCTGGACAAAGCAAAATGGAACAAGCAGTTTGTTTAATTTGTGGCCCATGGTTGTTACAAAAGTAAAAAAACTAGCTGGAAAAATGTCTCCGGAAGCATGCAACAAAGAAAAATGAGTTAAGGAAATGCAGTCAGCGCACATCTTCCTCTGTCTTGTACATCTTCTCTGTCTTCTCGACCGCTCTTTCCTTCCCACTCATTTAAGCTTGGTCACTGCATTGCAGGTATGAGCACTCCTGAATTCCTATTTCTTCACACTACCATGGTCTAAATCACACGTCCATGGCTTTTAGAGTTCCCCTGCAAATCCCTTGTGCTGAAATGGAAAGAAAAAAGAGATGCAGAGGGCTTGGGTACCAGCTCCTCTCTCTACTAAGAAAAACCTTTATCAGCTTTACCTGCCTGGTTCAGAGGCCTTTTATGACCCTCCATCAGCCAACCTACAAACCAAATGTTAAGCACAGTATCATAACATTCATGGACTTGATGATCTTAAAGGGTTCACTTCCAACCTCAATGATTCTATGACTCGCTCAGGAGGAGTGAAAATAGCAATTTCCCCATTCCTTAACCTTTAGCCAAGGAGGATAAACACCATAATTCACGTTTCACAGGGTCTCCTCTTCTGGACTTGGACAATAACCAACTGGTAGATAAGGAAAAATAGCAGTAACCAAAAAGGTGTCACCTGCCTCCCTAAGAGACCTGAATAATTAAGACCCTTAAGCTGTATTGGTCTCTTCTTCCATGTAATCAATGATAGGACAAGAGGAAATGGCCTCAAGTTGTACCAGGGGAGGGTTAGACTGGATATGGGGAAAAATGTCTTGACTGCAAGAGTGGTCAAGCACTGGAAGGGGCTGCCCAGGGAGGTGCTGAAGTTCAAGGGAGGTGGTGGAGGGGTTCAAGAAGCATGTGGATGTGGCACTTGGGGCCATGGTTTGGTGGGCGTGGTGGGGTTGGGTTGACAGTTGGACTTGATGATCTTAGAGGTCTCTTCCAACCTTTGTGAGTCTGTGATTCTGGGATGTCTCCTGCTGGAGCTGGAAAAAAGGCAGCAGATGCAAGATGCAGAGCTGCAAGGTTGGTGCAGAGGCAAAGCCAGAGCAGCAACGATGTTGGACCAATGACCCAAGCAACCTCCTCTCCTGGCTTGGACAACAGCCAGCACCAGCTGCTGGAAAAAATGTGAAACCATCCACAGGGATGGCAAATGGGCTTTTGCTTTTCATCCAGGGGGTTTCCTTCTGAAGGTCTGGGGTTTATGCCTGAGCAGTTACAGAATCACAGAATTGTAAAGGTTGGAAGAGACCTCTAAGATCATCAAGTCCAACCGTCAACCCAACCCCACCATGCTCACTAAACCATGGCCCCAAGTGCCACATCCACCTGCAGTTGTCCTCCTGCACCTTCTTATGCATCAGCTCAGATGTTCACGCACTCAGCTTAAGAGTCTTTGGAATCAGAAAATAAGGACCTGTATTTTTATCATGACTCAGCAATTCTCTGAACCTTCAGGTTCATTGAGAAAACAGTAGGAAAATCTAGGGAACTATCCCAGGTCTCTTAAATCCCAAACCTTCTGTACCTGCATCTCACTTGAGGAAACAGGGATGTTCCTCACTTCACGGCTCCTTTCTACCTCTCCCTCTCAATCAGGGCTACTCCTGCTGCCTCCAGCATCTGGCTTCAACACAGCACAGACCCATTCAACAACATTCAGATTTTAATGGGTTTTTTAGCTACTCTTCTGAAACTGGGGCATGCTGGGGAAAATAAAAAAGAAAGGACAGCAACAAAAATGTCTAAAAATCTCATACTGCGATGATGCACAAAGTGATTTTTATTTTGCCAAAGCAAGGGACATGGGCTAAAACATTTGAATACTTCAGATTTCCGTACATGGTAGAGTAGGAAGGAATTTGCAAACAACTCAGGTACCTTACTGAATAAAGCTCAGAAATGGGTCAGGGTAGGTCAAATAACTAAAACCCAGCTTTTCAGGCCAAACTAATCTGAATTCAAACCACCGATGTCCAATTCTGTAATTTACAGCTTAGTAGCATCTCCCTCTGGAATGTCAAAACAGCAACTCAATGCTTAGTCCAGCGCTTTCACATTTCCCTAATGGAGCTATTCACATGCTGAACAAAGCCTGAAAGGAGCCAGGCTAAGCGGCAGGGGTGGGGGGGGGGGGGGGGGGGGGGGGGAAGTATGAATCTCACTAAATATTCAGTATTTAAAATGCAGGTCAGAGAAAACAAGTGAGTTTAATTAGAAAACTAAAATAGGATCCTGCATGTTAATGCACTTGTACAGCGCTCGGGTTCATTTCGAAGTGTTCCCATTTGATTGTCCTTGGAGACATTTGTGTTTGTATCTAACAAAGAAGATAAAAAATGACAGGAAATGTTTGTTCTGAGTGTATCTGTGTAAATCTGCTTGCAGCAAAGATGTTATTGTAGCCCGCTGCTACAGCACTGAGTTAATGAGTGAGGAATGGCTGGACACTCGGTGCCATGCAAACCCCTCTTCCCTGGAAAAGCCCTTGCTAACCTGCAGCCATAGCAAAATGTACTTACCGGTGACTTTTACAACTTTGGGGAACTTTGGAAAGAATTAGAGCAGTCACACAGACCCATGTCACAAACTGCCTGGCAATGACCACATTTTCAGCGCTCAGGGGCCAATTCCCAGTTGCAGCGCATGGGGCTGCTGCTGGGATGCACAGAAGCAATGACAGTGGATTTTAAAAAATAAAATTTTATGTGCTTTTCATAGAATGTTGGAAGGGTTGGAAGGGACCTTTAAAGATGATCCAGCCTAACCCCTGCACTCAGCAGGGACATTGGTGCCAGATCAGGTTGCTGACAGCCCCATCAAGCCTGGCCTTGAATATCTCCAGGGATGGGGCCTGCACCACCTCTCTGGGCAACCTGTGCCAGTGATCTACCACCCTCATGGTGAAGAGCTTTTTGCTAATATCCAACCTAAATCTACCATTTCTAGCTTAAAACCATTACCCCTCATCCTATCACTCCGTGTCCTTGTGAACAGCTCTTCCCCAGATTTCTTATAGGCACCTTTCAGGTCCTGGAAGGTCGCTATAAGGTCCCCCCACAGCCTTCTCTTCTCCAGGCTGAACAACCCCAACTCTCTCAGCTGGACCTTGCAGGAGAGGTGCTCCAGTCCTTTTTTATGGTTATAAATAATATTGCTACTTGAGATCATTCAGTGAAATACTGAAGGTAGAAAACCCCAAGAGAAGCACAGTCCCCACTGAAGCTACTCCTATTGAAGCTGCTCGAACATGATTATAGTGAAACAAGTTGGAGAGCAATGCTGTAAATAAATTTTCTAAACCCTCCAGAGCTCTTCACTATCTGTTTTTATAGCCAATGATAGGACAAGGGGCAATGGGAGCAAGCTGGAGCATAGGAGGTTCAACCTGAAAATAAGGAAAAACTTTTTTACTGTGAGGGTGCCAGAGCATGGCCCAGGCTGCCCAGAGAGGTTGTGGAGTCTCCTTCTCTGGAGACATTCAAAACCTGCCTGGCCGTGTTCCTGTGTGACCTGGTCTGGGTGATCCTGCTCTGGCAGGGGTTGGACTGGGGGAGCTTTCGAGGTCCCTTCCAATTCCTCATATTCTGTGATTCTGTAATATAAACCAGCAACTTTTAGTGCTGGGTTGAATAATTTTTATGGAACCAAAAATCAGTATGTGTTGTGCTTAAGTTTCCTTCAGTTTATGAGTTTTAGGGAAAAGCAGCAGAAATCCCAGCTGAATTAAACACTATGAAACACATTTAATAAACAGTTTAGGCTACTTCAGGCCAGGACTCACATAAAGGGAAGATACTCAGTGGTTGCTCCCAGTACCCATATGAAAGACTGCCCTTCTTCCTTGACCACAAACACATGATATAAAGTACATATATGGCTACAAGGGGGGGAAAATGAAATACTGACTGAAGGCACACAGTATCTGTCTATATTTCCAATGGACCTGACAAAATATCCCAACATGAATGGTCCAAAAAGTCTGGGCATTTTCAGATTACTCCTATTTTCCTGTAGCATGTGCAGTTCAAAAGTTTCAGTGCTAAACTCGTGCACTGATCCTTCAATTTTCCACACGGTGATCTCCTTCCCTTCACGAACCCCTGTCCTGGGTAGGAGATACCACTTCTATTTGCAAGGCACAGGAACGGATGGAGGGCTGGAGTCTCACTGCTGCAAGGTATTAAACTGGAGTCAAACCAGGTTATGAGCAGAGGGTCAGTCCATGTAGACACTTGTTATTTCACAGATCACAGTAACATAACAGGGTGAGGATCAGGAGGGATGTCCTCTTCTGTGTTTCGTGACTGTCTCAGCCTCAGGAGCAAATGCAAGACTGGAACATGGGATTGTCCCGTTGTGTGTAACAGCTGCCTGTAAGACAGGCAGTCTATGTGCCATGAAAAGTCTCATTTTCTGTTTCAATCCCATTGGGGAATCAGCCACAGGGACCTTTCTGAGCTTGAATCTCAGAGGATAACTTGTCCTAGACAAGGTCTGCTGCAGCTAAAGGCTGTCCCATGAGGGGCATTCTCTCCCCACACAGACTGGGCACACAAGACCAGCCTCAATATAAAATCCAACATTTATGGCCTCAAGTTGCATGAGGGGAGGGTTAGCTTGGATATTAGGAAAAATGTCTTTACTTTTCATCTTCTTCCCTTCATTCTCAACTGTGGTCACCAGCAAATCCCATGCCCATTTGAGGAGCTAGTTGGGGCACTACAAGAGAAACCCCAAGCAGATTGGCCCAGATTCTTCCTAGGAGGGGCTCGCAGAACTAGAGAGAGCATCTCTTCAGACACCCTCATCTGAAGTGCACACAGTACTCTTCAAAGCAGCAGATCAAAACTGGGGACAAATGGGAAAATAATGACCTCATTTGAGTCAAACCTTTTCCAAATATACTGTAGAAAAGGAGACTGAGGGAAGACCTTATCACCCTCTACAACTCCCTGAAAGGAGGCTGTAGCAAGGAGGGGGTTGGTTTCTTCTCCCTGGTAGCCTGTGATAGGACAAAGGTAATGGCCTCAAGTTGCGCCAGGGGAGGTTTAGGTTGGAACTGGGGAGGAATTTCTTTCCTGTAAGGGTTGTCGAGCACTGGAAGGGGCTGCCCAGGGAGGTGGTGGAGTCCCCATCCCTGGAAGTGTTTAAAAGATGAGTGGATGTCGTGCTTACGGACATGGTTTAGTGGCGGACTTAGGGCTGGTTTGAAGGTTGGAGTCGATGACCATAAAGGTCTTTTCCAACCAAAACCATTCTGTGATTCTATGAATAAAACCAGAATCTGCTTTTAAGTCTGTCACCTCCTCACTGAGGATGTTCTTTGGCTTGCAGATGCCTGTGTGTTGTATTCGGCCGAGATGAGAGACACTCCCCTGCCTGCCCTTAGCCATGCATGGTGGCAGTTCAGGATTGATTTCACTCACCAGCAGCGCAACAGGAATTTGAGGGCTGCATTTTTCCTTCCCAAAGGGGAGACAAAAGCTACCAAGCATTTCTGCTCCTTTGAACTTTGCAGACAAACTGACAGAAAATTAAAATAAATCTCATTACTTGGGACATATTTTACCTCCTGCAAAGGATGAAAAGGCTGAGTGCAGAGATAGTTAAAAAAAGCAAACCCAGCCCCTCCACTCCATCCCTGCAAACTTATTCAAGTCTAAAGCATTACCAGAGATCTCCCACTGTGGGGAGCTACAGACCACAGTGCCCCGCACTCACCCGGAGAGATAACAGAGGCTTTAATCCAGCAGGTAGGAGCTGGATGCCAGGGTTGCCTCCTGGAGAATGTGTAACACGGAGTCCAAGACATAGGGACCACATGCCAGAACCACACTGGTCCCCTTGGAAAGAGCTGGCAGGTCCCGTGTCCCCCTCTAAGCCGCAGGTTGCTGATGCCCTGAAGGAATGTGAGATTTTCTCTCCTTCAGAAATGCTCCTGCTTTGTGATAGAGGAATTCCCTCCCCGACCCCCAGCAGGAGATGGGTTTAGGCATGTGCACAGACGGGCGGCCCGCTACGCCAGCCACAACAGCCGCTCTTAAATCCTCCACGTTGACGTCAGGTAGTGAGCCGATGTCTAAGAAAAAAGAAAATCTTGTTTGTTTTAAACTGGTGCCTTAGTGGAAAAGCTCGCAGATTCACATGACCCTGTTTCACCCGGCAGAGAACAGTGGGAAAAGTTAAATAACTGTCAAACAACGGGATGAAGTGAAGCAAAGTTGTGCAAGGATTTCAACATGAGCCGAACGCGTAACAGCTGATGCCAGACACGCTATTTTGGGTCCTAACAAAAAGTCTTCTCAGAAAGGCAACACAGAAAGCCACAGAGGAGTGGCAGGAAGTCAGCCATAAGAAGATGAGAAGATGTTGCTCCTTAAGATAGCTCCAGGGCTGACTTGTATTTGAAGATTTAGCTTGAATACCCACTATAAGACTCTAGGGTGCACCAAGATACTGACCTTTCTAAAGGTCAAATTCTTAATAAGCAACAGAGTGAAGAAAGCACAAGAAACAGCTTCTCAAATTCCAGATGGGACAAATCCAGCCCCACCCGTGGTGGAGCAGCGTCCGATGGTGCCAAATTCAGCCCTGCTTGGAGCTGGGCTTCTGCTGCTGGGCTGAATCCGGTCCATGCAGCGCAAAGATGGTTGTTTCAGGTCTTCCAAAACACACCCAAACTGCGATTATTGGGCTGCCCAAAAAGTCACTGTGTTTTTTTCTGGGTAAATGAAAAGCAAATTGTTCATGGAAAACAAAAACTGCATTAAGCAGTATAGTGTCCATTTTGTTCAATTCCCTTTTGCCATCTTTCAGGCAAATTCATGACTCTGCACTGAAAAAAAAGTTATCTTTTTTGCCCTGGCAAAAAACAGTTCCAAGGACTATCTGATATCCTCAGCAGCAGTGCAGGTTTTATCATTGAAGGCATTTTGTAAAGAAGGAAACGGCAGTCTGATGGTGCCAGGCCTGGTGAACGTGGTGGATGTGGTAACGCATCCTATCCAAGCTGCAACCATTTTTGACGAGTGACCAAACCAGTGTGTGGTCCAGAGTTCTCATGGAGAAACACAACACCTTTGTGATTCACCACTTCTGTCAGATGGCATCATTTAATTTATCCAGTTGACGACAGAGCACAACCAAATGAATGGTTTGGTTCCTTGAAACCAATTCAAAACACACAATACCTGTGAAATCCCACTAGACTGACAGCAGAACCTTCCCTTGGTGAATATCTGCTTTAGAAATGCTTTGAGCTGGTTCATCACGCCTGCTCCATGATCATTTACATTCATCCTTGTTGTAGACATCCCTGTTTTTCATCATCTGTTATAATACGTTTCAAAAATGGATCATTTTCCTTAAGTTTCAAGAGAGAATCGCAGATGTCAACGTGCTTAGTGAGATAAATTTCTTTGAGCTCATGCAGTACCCAAACATTGAGCTTTCTAACATCTCCAAGTTGTTATAAATGGTTTTCAACACTAGGTTTTGATATGTTAAGACTATCAGCAATCTCTGATGTCATTAGATGCCAACTGGATTTGATCAATGCCTTTATTTCATTGTTATCAACTTCAATTGGCCTTCCTGAGAGTGGAACATCCTGAACATCAAAATCTCTGGACCAAAATTTTGCAAGCCAATTCTGACACTGCTGTAATTTCAAGGCATCTTCATCACACACATCACATAACTTTTTATGAGCTTGCACAGTGGTTTTTTCATTTCTGGAAGTAATACGAAAATATGCAAAACAGCAAAATATGGCAAAAATGTTCCTTTTGATTTTCCATTTTGAAATGGATACCAAATAAAAAACTGTTAACAAAATTGTGCACTTTCTTTTTCTAAAACAAGCTTGAACTGTCAGCGGTCAAGTGACATAATGAATTTGCGGTTTAAAAGGAAGTCAGATACATTTCAAGACGTATGTACATCTGTTAAAAAAACCCAACATAAGTCGTCTTTGGGTACTTATACACCCTTTTGTCTGTTCATTAAAAATGAAAACCTGGCACAAAGAACACAGGCCAGACAAACGAAAGTTGCTCCATCTGAGATTGCTCATGGGAGAGGTCTCCCTTTCTGGCAGGGAGGCTGAATCCAGTTCACTCACAGGGCTGTTTAAAAGTTGGTTCATTTGGCCCCTCACTCCCAGAAGGACATTGAGGGGCTGGAGCATGGCCAGAGAAGGGCAATGGAGCTGGGGAGGGGTCTGGAGAACATGAATGATGGGGAGCAGCTGAGGGAGCTGGAAGTTCAACTGGAGAAGAGGAGATGAGGAGAGACCTTATCGTCTCTACAGCTCCTGAAAGGAGGGGGTAGAGAGGTGGGTGTTGGTCTCTTCTGCCATGGAACCAGTGATAGGACAAGAGAAAATGGCCTCAAGTTGCACCAGGGGAGGGTTAGATTGGAACTGAGGAAAAATGTCTTGACTGGAAGAGTGGTCAAGCACTGGAAGGGGCTGCCCAGGGAGGTGGTGGAGTCCCCATCCCTGGAGGGGTTCAAGAAGCGGTGGATGTGGCACTTGGGGCCATGGTTTGGTGGGCATGGCGGGGTTGGGTTGATGGTTGCACTTGATGATCTTGGAGGTCTCATCCAACCTTAATGATGCTGTGATTCTGTTCAGGTTCAGAGTAGAGGCCACGCAGTCTACAAAAAGCATTCACAGATGGAGCAGTGAAGGCTTTAGATCCCCATAGCTCACCAGGTTTAATAAGCAATTACTTTTCTGCAGCAGGTTACAGAAGTATAAAATCTTTCTTTCTTGTATTTTCATACACATAACCAGTGGGCAATGTGTTAAAAATGCAAGACCCAATGATTCAGCAGAAGCATTGGTGATATGCAACATGCATAAAATGAAGCTAAATTTATATCAGTTTCTCCCTTCCATCTGCCTTATGGCCTCTGTGTCTACCACATATTCCCTCTGCTTCAAAACATCTCCTCTCCCTCTCTCTCTCCATCTGTTTTTGGTAGATTAGCTGGAAGTATTGACTTTTCATACTTTCAGGAGGTTCAATTTATAGAGGTGAGAGAAAAATGACCAAATATCAGAAAGGATGAGCACCTTCAAGCAAAGAGTTTTATCTTAAATATCTGCAGAGCTTGGTGGACCGCAGCACTGCAGCCTCACAACGCCTGCTCAAAGCCTCTCGCACCCACTGTGGGAATGGCTTAGAGCTTTATGGAGAACATATAGCCTAAAATAGGATAACTGCATTCCTGGCAATAACTGAGGAGCTCTTAAGTAAACAGTCTCAGGGAAAAGTTGATGAAAGGAGACAACAAACACCCATTTATTTAAGTCTCCAGGCAGCGCTGCCCATGTTTGATGTGCTGCAGCAATTCCTTTTTTGCTCTCTTATTACTTCTTCCACAGCTCTGTGTTTAATTTCCCTGGCTATATTAGTGTCACAGAAGACGCAATAAGTATTTATCTATGGCCCTGAAGTCAGAAAGTGCTTGTGTAGAAGCCTGCACTAATTAACTGAAGTTAATTTCCATTAAATTCAGCAGAACTGAAACCAGGGGGACACGAGGCCACAGTTTAGGTCTTGCTCTGGTTCTAACTGGTGCAAGTATTTTTAATTCCGTAATTGCCCACAGGCACACGCTGCTGAAGTGGATGTAGGTAGGAACTGCATTAACTGTGAAACAATTAGGAAAAAATGGGTGGCTAATAGTAATTTTTCTTTCAATGGCAATAGGCATTTTAGCAGAACACAAATCTAGGCTTTAAATGAAAACCAGAAGTATTAGAGAACATATGGGAACACATATACCACCTTTAGACCTTAAAGGAGTTAAACTTTCTGTGTCCTATACATTAGAAAAAACCCTGTATTTTAAAATCAAATGTACACAACCAGAGTGGATGAAAAGTAAAGTGACAACGAATCACAGGTGAGACATAGCACAGAATGACACTGTGAATATTCCAGATTTTAAGGTCCCTACAGAAACTGCCTTTCTGGAGATTTTGAATATAAAATAATATATATAATGTATAATGTATAATGTATAATGTATAATATATAAATGTAACATTCACAGTGCATATCGAGCATTTGTATTTTCATCTTCAAAAGGAAACAAACTGCAATGACAGAACATAATCTTCTTACTCCTTCACGTGAGCACACTGAGATGGAACAATTCATTTAAACATCCTGGGTTTTCTGATGGAAAAATCAGCTTCAAGCCAGATCAGTGTCTTCCCAGAGTCCATATACACATTTTAAACAAGTATTTAATGCAAGTCTAAGGCAGAATTCCTATTGAAAAAGCCCACAAGAAGCCTAAAAGGACGACGAAATGAGGAAATGTTGCATCTAAAGAAGGCCAAGTCTCAGTGCAAGTAACCACAGGGTACCACGAAGGAGAATCAGGTATTGGCAAAGAAGCCTTGGGTGTCTGGAAGAGAAATCAGCTGCACTGAGCCAGGACACCACTGAAAATGAAGGATATTTGCCTGACACTCTCTAGAAAAACATTTTCTTACAATTTCCTTTTGTAGTTGTTCAAAGTAGTATTATCATAAGTTACGAATATTTTATTCTGTGAAGATAATAGCCAAACCTAATCCTTACCTTTAAACTTTGACAGAATCACAGAATCATTAAGGTTGGATGAGACCTCCAAGATCATCCAGTCCATCAACCCAGCCCCACCATGCCCACTAAACCATGGCCCCAAGTGCCACATCCACACGCTTCTTGAACCCCTCCAGTGATGGGGACTCCACCACCTCCCTGGGCAGCCCCTTCCAGTGCTTGACCACTCTTGCAGTCAAGACATTTTTCCTCAGATCCAATCTAACCCTCCCCTGATGCAACTTGAGACCATTTTCTCTTGTCTCATCACTGGTTCCATGGGAGAAGAGACCAACACCCACCTCACTACCCCCTCCTTTCAGAAGCTGCAGAGGACATATGAACTCCCTTCAGATTCCTCTTCTCCAAACTAAACAATCCCAACTCCCTCAGCCACTCCCCATCATTCGTGTGCTCCAGACCCCTCCCCAGCTCCCTTGCCCTTCTCTGACCATGCTCCAGCCCCTCAATGTCCTTCTGGGAGTGAGGGACCCAAAACTGAACACAGGATTCAAGGGGCGGCCTCACCAGTGCCCAGCACAGGGGAAGGATCCCTGCCCTGCTCCTGCTGCCCACTCCATTGCTGATACAAGCCAGGATGGCGTTGGCCTTCTTGGCCAACTGGGCACTCTGCTGGCTCGTGTTCAGCCAAATTTCAACCAACACCCCCAGGTCCTTCTCCTCCAGGTGCTCTCCAGCCACTCCTCCCCACGCTTGTAGCGTCCATGGGGTTGTTGTGACTCAAGTGCAGGACCCAGCACTTGGCCTTGTTGAAGCTCATACAGTTGGCCTCAGCCCAATTTGGTTCCAAATTTTGTCTGGTAATAAAACCATTTCCCAGTGATCTGACAGCTACAGGGAACCTTTGGGAGCGGCAATTCATTAAATGGAGTGAAGTGACAAACACTCTCAAGTTGATGACTTCTCCAGATATATGAAAGAAAGCAGCTGATTTAGGCACTGGTGGGACAACAGCAAAACGTCTTCAGCTCTCTTTGGTGGGTGAGAAACCATCGCCCAAAGGCAAAGAGCAGGGCTGTGAAATCAGCTGCTGACCCTGAAGACACTGTCTCATTCCATCGTTCAGAAAATAATATGGTTAAACTAAACATCCTGGGCAGAAATAAGTCATTTGAAGGACACAGTATTAACAAAAGATAGTCTGGGCATTCAGGGCTTTGGGTTGGTTTTTGAAATTATTGCTGGGCATCTTGCAAAAATATCAATTTTTGGCACTGCACATACAACAGAGGTAGTGCATTACTTAGTGTAAAAGCTGGTATGTGCTTTGAGACATAAGTCTACTCAAGAGTTTTTCTTGCATCTTAATTTCTAACACATTGCCCTGGGACAAGACAAACATTTCTTTGCAAAATGTGACCAATCTTCACATTCTGACTATTGGAAAATTTCATTTTTTAGCATTTTTCATAGTCTTCAAACACGAGCATTTGTAATTACTGCATTATCTAGATCAACACTTCAATACATAAAGTAAAATTAATTAGTTAAGCTGAGGATCTTGCCTCGCAGCATTTCCTGCTCAGTGATTCGGATCAGCGTGGGCTGATCCTTACTGGAATGCCTGAAACCTTTAATTGCATCGAACGTGAGCATGTCAGGATTTTATGTTCACGGCAGTGACTTAATGTCCCCCTCCTTAAATGAAGTACGGGTTTTAAGTGATCCTCAGAGTTAAAAGTCTGATTTTGATATCACTTATCAGCAATACTTGGAGCAACTCCACTGACATTAATAACGTAACAACAACGGGGTAAAATCAGGCTAAGTGGAAATAAGGACCACAGGCAATAATACCTTTGTGCATTTATATCAGATCCAAGCTTGGCCTGGTTGATCTCACTCTTATGTGCATTCATGAAAAACAAGTATGTACAACGCAGGAGGGGTACAAAGTAAACTTGAAAGA
>NW_010197092.1:27126-29777 GCF_000695765.1 Mesitornis unicolor
GCACTTAAATATTTTTGGCTGCTTCTAATGTTGCCATCCCTTATTTAGCCAGTGAAGGCAAATTGCTTTAAATAGAGAAACACAGCATCATGAAGGTTGGAAGAGACCTCCAAGATCATCAAGTCCATCAACCCAACCCCACCATGCCCACTAAACCATGGCCCCAAGTGCCACATCCATGCGCTTCTTGAACCCCTCCAGGGATGGGGACTCCACCACCTCCCTGGGCAGCCCCTTCCAGTGCTTCACCACTCTTGCAGTCAATAAAATTTTCCTCACATCCAATCTAAACCTCCCCTGGTGCAACTTGAGGCAATTTCCTCTTGTCCTATCACTGGTTACATGGGAGAAGAGACCAAATCCCCCTCGCTACCCCCTTCTTTCAGGAGCTGTAGAGGGGATAAGGTCTCTCTTCACCTCCTCTTCTCCAGTTGAACGCCCCAGCTCCCTCAGCTGCTCCCCATCATTTGTGTGCTCCAGACCCCTCCCCAGCTCCCTTGCCCTTCTCTGGCCATGCTCCAGTGCCTCTCCAGACAGCAGATGAGCGTTACTGGTCATACTGGTCCTCACTGGTGTCTTTATGGACACACTGGCACTCCAAGTACAATACTGAAGGCTATCACCACAGTCAACCCCCTCAGGTCATCTTCATGGTTCACCTCCATCACCAGAGTGGTAGAAGACTCCACAATTTTGACTGAAGGGACAGGGCTTGCCTTCTCCCTATTTCCCCAACCAGCTTTTTTTCCTTTTGCTTCTAGCTTTCAATTTTATTTTTTCACATTCTCTGCAGAACCGAAGCCCACCGCGAGACATAATAACATAAAATAATAACAAAAAATAATATCCTGCTATAAAGACCTTGCTGCTTATTTCTACGGCTTTGCTACCATGGTGCTGTTTACTCTTTCTAGAGATATTTGTATTGAAATTCTATCATATCAATTCATTAAATATGTTTTGAGGCTGTGGAATATGTGCTTCTCTGATCGAATTGAAGTTGCAGTTTCAGTTTCTGGAAGTAATTTCTAAGTCAATTTCCATTTCCAATGTATTACAGACATTGCTTTACAATTCTTATTTTCTTATGAAATGGGAAAATTTACTTCAAATAGCTGCACATTTCAAATTCATTTGCTAGCACTACTTCATCACGCCAGGGTTTTTAAATATTAAGTCTCTCTTTCCACTCATTTCAATTTAAGCAACGGGCTGAGAACCAAATGCTTTTAAAAATTCATTGATTTTCGATGCACTATGTTTGATGATCATCTCGTGAGGAGTATTTGGTTTGTTTATAACCTAGAAATCTATCTTAAGAAATTGCTGGAAATCATATTTCTTCTGGAAGGACAGAGAAATCTGTAGTTATTCACAGATTCTCTTCTAACAGAAGAACAAGGAGGCATCAAAAATACCAACAAACTGCAGGTTCAAAATAAAATGAGGTATTTCTTTATGCAACACTCTCTCTGTTTAACAAAGAGGGATCACAGTGGGAACAGGGTTCTAAAATAAATGGTCAGATCTAATTAAAGCCGTGTAGACATATCCAGACAGTAAAATTACCAAGGTAGCGGAGATACAAGAGAAGGTAGGATCGAAAGAGCCTTTTGGTTGAAAGAATACAAAAAAACCACAAATTAGTTCAAGTTTCTTGTGGTTTTTTCACAATGTTGCTTGCTGTGGGGTTCTCCACAGGCATCTTTTTGTGGGGCCAGGTGAACATGATGAAATTCAACAACGTCAAGTGCAAGGTCCTGCACCTGTGTCAGGGCAATCCTCATTATCAATACAAGCTGGGAGATGCTGTGCTGGAAAGCAGTCCTGAGGAAAAGGACTTGGGGGCACTGGTGGATGAGAAGCCAGACAAGAGCCACCAATGTGCATCTGCAGCCCAGAAGCCAACCCCATCACAAGAAGTGTGGCCAGCAGGGCCAGAGAGGGGATTCTGCTCCTCTGCTCTGCTCTGGTCAGACCTCACCTGCAGTGCTGCGTCCAGCTTTGGAGTACCCAACACAAAAAGGACAATGAAGTGCTGGAGCAGGTCCAGAGGAGGCCACAAAGATGATCCAAGGGCTGGAGCACCTCTGCTATGAAGACAGGCTGAGAGAGTTGGGGTTGTTCAGCCTGGAGAAGAGAAGGCTGCAGGGGGACCTTATAGCGACCTTCCAGGACCTGAAAGGTGCCTGTAAGAAATCTGAGGAAGAGCTGTTCACTGAGGCATGGAGTGATAGAACAAGGGTGAATGGTTTTAAACTGGAAAAGGGGAGATTTAGGTTGGATATTAGGAAAAAGCTCTTCACCATGAGGTGGTAGATCAGTGGCACAGGTTGCCCAGAGAGGTGGTGCAGGCCCCAACCCTGGAGATATTCAAGGTCAGGCTTGATGGGGCTGTGAGCAACCTGATCTGGTACCAATGTCCCTGCTGAGTGCAGGGGTTGGACTGGATGAGCTGTAAAGGCCCCTTCCAACCCAACACATTTGGTGATTCAATGATCTTTAACATTGAAGCTCCAAGGCCAATTCATTGCAGAGCCGGGGCCTGTGCCAGAGGATCTTACCACACAGTTTATGCCGAAACCAAAATTCTGCAACTACCAAGGAGCGGCTTGTAACAAGATCTGCTAGAAGGCAGAGAAGCCCTCCAA
>NW_010197093.1:0-2117 GCF_000695765.1 Mesitornis unicolor
CCCCAAAACAGAGCCCTGGGGAACACTGCTTGTGACTGGTCGCCAACTGGATTTAGCTCCATTCGCCACAACTCTCTGTGCTCGGCCATCCAGCCAGTTTTTGACCCAGCAAAGCATATGCCCATCCAAGCCATGCCCAGCCAGCTTCTCCAGGAGGATGCTGTGGGAGATGGTGTCAAAGACCTTACTAAAGTCCAGGTAGACAACGTCCACAGCCTTCCCCTCATCCACCAAGCAGGTCACCTCATCATAAAAGGAGATAGGATTAGTCAAGCAGGACCTGCCCTTCCTGAACCCATGCTGACTGGGCCTGATCGCTTGGTTGTCCTGCATGTGCTGTGTGATGGCACTCAGGATGATTTGTTCCATCACCTTCCCTGGCACCGAGGTCAGACTGACGGGTCTGTAGTTCCCCGTTTGCAAGCTTCCAGTCAACTGGGATCTCCCCAGTCAGCCAGGACTGCTGGTAAATGATGGATAATGGCTTGATGAGTACTTCTGCCAGCTCCCTCAGGACCCTGGGGTGGATCCTATCTGGCCCAATAGACTTATGTATATCGAAGTGGTGTAGCAAGTCGCTAACCATTTCTTCATGGATTATGGGGACTTGTCACTTGAAGATAAAATCCAGCGTGGGTCAAACAACTATGTTTCCCATCTGCTTGCATGGTGTCTTCTGTAGTTGTATTTCCGTATGAGGGGAAAATGAATGAGATGTGATGGACCTTCATCCATCCATGCACTGAGTTGTGGATAGCTCTGCTGCTGGTCTGGGCTCTGCTGCAGTTATCACACCATTTCCATGTCTCTAGAGCTGCACTGGGGCTGCTGCAAGGAGACACAGAGCGTGCAACACAAACCCTCTGCAGAGCACAAGAATAAATCTATAAAATATTGCAAAGAGCATCATTTTTCTCACGTAATGACATGAGGTGACATAGCTCAACAGTAATGAAGGGGCAGAGGGGAAACAGGAAATATTTTGTGAAAATGTTTTCAAATTACAAAGTGCTAAAGGCTGCCACACACCTGAGGAATTTATGGAAATGATGCACACCAAAAAAACCCTCTATGAAAGGGATCTGGGTCATATTTGGTTATTTTATTATGATTATGGCCAACTGTTATCGGTATTTAAATCACATTTAATGGGGAGAAAAATTTGTAGTAGGCCCCAAGCCATGAAAATTGAGATTATTTTTTTAGAAAAAGAAAGCACATAGCAAAACTTGAAATGAAAAAGTGAATGAAACCCTTATTGTGCAGAGCACTTGCACTGAAACTTTATAAACAGGAAAGAAAATATTCTTAAGTAAGCTAATACTCATTGAATGAGGACTTTCTATCCTCCACTCTGGCAGAGTTTGAACCGTGCTGTATTTCAGGCTGTCGGGAAAGTAATGAGACTTTTATGTCAAATGATATTTTTCATATGTATTACTTACAGCAACTCATCCTAGACATGGAAAGGCCAGCTTCTTAGTCAATGCATTGGTTTTATAATATACATCTGTTTTATCCTAGCTGTAAGGATCTGGCCTCCAAAATGTCTATTTTTTTCTTTTTTGTGTGTGCAGATAAATGTTAATCTAATAGGCAGAACTTTCATTTCAAGTGGAAGGGTAAATGTGAAGGTTTCCTGGGAAATTTACTACACTGCATTAACAAACCTACCTTGAAATGCACGGGCATTATTGGTGTCATGTTATAGATGGGAGAAGCCATCAAACATTGGCTAAATGCTAGTTGGGAGAAGTAATTTTTAAAGTTCTGTCTGAGCTCCCTGTGACCTTGACGAGCTGTAACAGCCCACCCAGAGCCATACTTGTGGTGGAGCGCATCCATCCAAACTCCTCAGCTCTGACGATGGGGAAAGTAAATTAAAAGAACAGGTTTGATCATCATAAAGTTCCTAGAAAAGATAAGAATATCAAAGGCGGCTGGTTAATTAGCATAATTACATCATGGCAAATGCAAAAGAGATGATCTTGAGGGATGTGGTGGTGTGGGAGCTCGGCTTTGACGGGGAGTGCATGTTGAACGCTAGAATAACAGACTGCTCTGGGGAATGGAGCAGTAAAATCTGGTTATGAATTTGTTTATCAAGAATGCAGAGA
>NW_010197094.1:0-17991 GCF_000695765.1 Mesitornis unicolor
ATCAAAAGAAGCGTGGCCAGCAGGTTGAGGGTGGTAATTCTACCCCTCTACTCTGCTCTGGTGAGACCTCACCAGGAGTACTGCATCCAGCTTTGGAGCACCCAACACAAAAAGGACACTGAAGTGCTGGAGCGTGTGCAGAGGAGGGCCACAAAGATGATCAGAGGGCTGGAGCACCTCTCCTACGAAGACAGGCTGAGAGAGTTGGGGTTGTTCAGCCTGGAGAAGAAAAGGGTCTGGGGAGACCTTATAGCAACCTTCCAATACCTGAAAGGTGCCTATAAGAAATCTGGGGAAGAGCTGTTCACTAGGGTATGTAGTGATAGGACAAGGGATAATGGTTTTAAATTAGAAAAGGGTAAATTTAGGTTGGATATTAGGAAAAAAGTTGTTCAATATGAGGTTGGTAGATCACTGGAACAGGTTGCCCAGAGAGGTGGTGGAGGCCCCATCCCTGAAGATATTCGAGGTCAGGCTTGATGGGGCTCTGAGAAACCTGATCTGATAACATTGTCCCTGCTTACTGCAGATCTTTAAACATCCCCTCCAACCCAATATATTCTGTGATTCTGTGATTCTATGATCCAAACAGGCTCTCCCTCTCACTGAATTATCTTCGTGTTTGAGAAAAGAAACTGTATGCTCCCAGATTTAGTAGTCTGACTAAGAGTGAATTTTGCCAGTAGCAGCCCCAGACTCCTCCAAGAAATCCACTCCAGGAGTTTTCTGTCTGTTGGAGTCAGGTCCATGCCCTGTAGCTCTCTCTGACTCCTCCCAGGCAGCTCTGGGGTATTTTGGCCTTCCCTGGATATAGCTGAAGTCTCAGGTAGCAGCCTCAGAGTATTCCTAGTTAGATGTATCAAGAGCCTTCTTTATACTGAATGCAGATAAATGCCCAATATCTCTCTGGGATCCTCTCAGGGATCACCAGGAATGTTTTGGCTTCATCTGGAGTCTGCTAAAGTTGTGGCTGGTAAAACTCAAACTCCTCCTAGGTGGTTAATTTAACTGTTTTGTCCATGTTGGAGGCAGGTCCATACCTGGCAGCTCCCCAGGATTCCTCCTAGGCATCACCAAGTGTGTATTCACTTTCTCTGGAGATGACTGAAGCATGGGATAGTAGCTCAATAACCCTCCTCAGTATTTTGTTGAAGAGTTGTGCTCATGTTGAAGGCAGATTCATGTCTGGTAGCTCCCTGTGACTCCTCCCATGTGTCTCCAGGAGTGTGTTGGCCTCTGCTGGAGAAAGCTGAATTCCCAGGTTCCCATGTTCTGCAGGAGGCATTTTACATAGGGGACCCTTGACAAGATCTGGAGATGTGTTTTTAAATTTGTAAAGGGCGAGTGTCAGGAGGAAGGAGCCAGGCTCTTCTCAGTGATAGCCAATGATAGGACAAGGGGAAATGGGAGCAAGCTGGAGCATAAGATGTTCTACCTGAACATAAGGAAAAACTTTTTTACTGTAAGGGTGACAGAGCACTGGAACAGGCTGCCCAGAGAGGTTGCGGAATCTCCTTCTCTGGAGACATTCAAAACCTGCCTGGATGCGTTCCTGTGTGACCTAGTCTAGGTGATCCTACTCTGGCAGGGGGGTTGAACTGGATGATCTTTCGAGGTCCCTTTCAACTCCAAATATTCTATGATTCTGTGATTCTGTGACCATTTTCCTTGACATGTGACCATTGGCCTTGATTACCAGTGCCCTTGACATGTCACCAATGGCCTTGACATGTGACCAGTGTCCTTGTTTACCAATGTCCTTGACATGTGACAAGCATCCTTAACAACCAGAGTCCTTTACTTGTGCCAAATGATCTTAACATGTGACCATTATCCTTGACATGTGACCAGTGACCCCAGTGATCCGTGTCCTTTGTGACCAGAGTCCTTGACATGTGACCAATCTCTTGAAATGTGACTATTGGCCTTGACATTTGACCAGTGTTTTTGGTGAACATTTTCCTTTAACTGTGACCAGTGTCCTTAGTGACCAGTGTGCTTGACATGTGACCAATAGCATTGACCTTTGTGGAGTGCTTGCTCTCCCAGCGCGGCCATGATCTTGTCGATGTGATCAACCCAGCATACGAATAAGGGTCACCTGCAACTTTAAGGAAGATAAGAGCCGGACTCGCTAACCGCAAGTAGGCATACCGTCCATACGTCAGGACGCATGGACAGCAACCAATTAGCTGTATGTAATCGCTGCGTGCTTTGCTCGTGACTTTCTCGTGACTGAAACCGAGATTATAAAAGCTGTGTAACTCTGCTTAATAAACGAGAACGACCATACTCATATTGAGAATACCTCGTTACTCCGGGAAGTCCTACTCCCACTCCCACAGACCTTTGACCAGTGTCCTTGGTGACAAGTGTCCTTGGTATTTGACAAATGCCCTTGACATGTGAACAGTGCCCTTAGTGATCATTTTCTTTGACATGTGACCAGTGTCTTTGGTATGTGAGCATTGGCCTTGATAAGTGGCCAGTATCCTTAGTGAGGAGTGTCCTTGACATGTGAGAAATAGCCTTGATATATCACCAGTGTTCTTGATGACCACTGTCCTTAGTGACCAGTGTATAGACATGTGACCAATGGCCTTGACATGCGACCTGAGTCCTTGGTGACCAGTGTCCTTGACATGTGACTAGTGTCTATAGAGAGCAGTGTCCTTGAAATGGCATTGACATGTGACCATTGGCCTTGACATGTGACCAGTGTCTGTCGTGACCAATGTCCTTAATGGGCAGTGTCCTTGACATGTGACCATTGGCCTTGATATGTGACCATTGTACTTGACATGTGAACAGTGCCCTTAGTGATTAGTGTCTTTGTCATGTGAACACTGTCTTTAACATGTGAGCGCTGCCCTTGACATTTGACCAGTGTCCTTAGTGGCCATCATTCTTCACATGTGAGAATAAGCCTTGACATTTGACCAGTCTCCTTGGTGACCAGTGTCCTTGACATATGACTAGTTTCCATAGAGACCACTGTCCTTGACATATGAACAATGGCCTTGACATGTGACCATTGGCCTTGAATTTTGACCAGTATCCTTCATGATCAGTGTCCTTGACATGTGTCACATAGCCTTAACATGTGATCAGTGTCTTTGGTGACAAGTGTCCTTAGTGACCAATATACTTGACATTTCACCAATGGCCTTGACATGTGACTAGTGTCCATGGTGACCAGTGTCCTTGACATCTGTCCATTGGCCTTGATATGTGACTACTGGCCTTAATATGTGACCATTGTCCTTGGTGACCAGTGTCCTTGGTTACCATTGTCCTTGACATGAGAAAAGTGTCCTTAACCACCAGAGTCCTTTATATGTGACCAATGACCTTGACATGTGACCATTATCCTTGACATGTGACTAGTGTCCCCAGTGACCTGTGTTCTTTGTGACCAGAGTCTTTGACATGTGACCAATCCCTTTAAAAGCAACTATTGTCCTTGACATTTGACCAGTATTTTTGGTGAACATTGTCCTTTAATTGTGACCAGTGCCCTTAGTGACCAGTGTCCTTGACATATGACAAATGGCCTTGACATGTGACCATTGGCCTTGACATGTGACCAGTATCCTTCGTGACCAGTGTCCTTAATGAGTAGTGCCTTTGACATGTGACCATTGGCCTTGACATGTGACTACTGTCTTTAGTGACCACTGTACTTGGCATGTGACGAATGGCCTTGACATGTGACAAGCGTCCTTGGTGACTAGTGTCCTTGACATGTGACCAGTGGCCTTGGTGACCAGTGTCATTGACATATGACCAATGCCCTTGATATGTGACCATTGCCCTTGAAATGTGACCAGTGTCCTTGGTGACAAGTGTCCTTAGTGACCAGTGTCCTTGATATGTGACCAATAGTCTTGACATGTGACCAG
Source organism: Mesitornis unicolor (assembly GCF_000695765.1). Lineage (NCBI taxonomy): Eukaryota > Metazoa > Chordata > Aves > Mesitornithiformes > Mesitornithidae > Mesitornis > Mesitornis unicolor. The sequence goes on from NW_010197094.1 coordinate 3,903, forward strand.
TGTCCTTGTTGAGCAGTGTCCTTGGTGAACAGTATATTTGAAATGTGTCCAATGGCCTTGACATGTGACCATTGGCCATGGCATATGTCTAGTATCCTTCGTGACCAGTGTCCTTGGTGACCACTGTACTTGGCATGTGACAAATGGCCTTGACATGTGACCAATGGCCTTGAAATGTGACCTGTGTCCTTGGTGACCAGTGTCCTTGGTGACCAGTGTCCTTAACATGAGACCAATGGCTTTGACATGTGACCAGTCTCCTTGGTGACCAGTGCCCTTAAAATGTGATCAGTGTCGTTAAAGACCAGGGTCCTTGTCATGTGACCAATGAACTTGACCCATGTCCTTGAAATTTGACCTATGTCCTTGGTGAACATTATTTTTGACATGTGACCAATACGTAAATAGGGAAAATAATGTAATATATCCAGAACTATTCAGATATGTACAAATCTATATATAAAACCGATATAAAATACTCCCCCCCCCCCCCACCCCCCCCCCAGTGACGATTACATCACCAGAGGGTCTGCGGAGCAGGGCACTGGAAAAGTCCCAGTCCGGACCCAGCAGCAGGTGGGAGCAGAATACAGGAATTCAGCCATCGCAGGAGAAGAAAAGAACAGAAGGCGGAGAAGAAAAGAACAGAAGGCAGAGAAGGGGACGAGATGGAAGGGTCGAGACCCTTGTGATCCCTCAGCTTTATACTGAGTATGACGTATGTGGGATGGAATACCTAGCTGGTCAGTTTTGGGTCCACTCCTCCCCGTAGGTGCAGATACAGTGCCTATGTTAGCACAGTGGCCTTGTCATTATCACTTGTAGAAGTACACACTGTCTGGAAAAGCATGCTGCTAGTTTCAGCAATTACAGCCACTCAGAAGAGACTGAGTTGAAAAGTAAAATAGAAAATTAATTCTATTTAGCTCAAACCAGGACATTACACCCCTTATTCTATACCAATTCCATCATACTCAGGTCACTACTGTGTACACAAAAATTCATTAAGTTCATTTAGTTCATGCTGTAGGTTTGCATCTGTCATAGCAGTCTCTCAGGGCAGAAGAGATGATAGAACATTTGTCATGGTTCATGTCCATAGGTTACAGGTTCACCTCAAAATGTTTACTGGACCCCACTTGATGAAACTAGATGTGGTCATCTTCACTGCATTATCCTGAAAGAGACTCAATCAACACTGTTAGTATTATGTAACAATTAACATCATACACCTCGAAACTGAGTATTCTCACCAAGAGTTAAGTTCCCTTGAGGTACACATTGTACTTCACCATCCTTCAACACCACCCACCAAGTACATACAGGTCCTTGAGCAGAGAACCTTTGTTGTGGTGAATGGAGCTAAATCCTGTTGGTGACCAGTCACAAGCAGTGTTCCCCAGGGCTCGGTTTTGGGGCCAGTCCTGTTTAACATCTTTATCAATGATCTGGAAGGACCACAGGGCACCTCGTGACATGTTCCATTTCTCTTGAGCTGGTCTTGTAGGAGGAGGTCTTCTCCTAATACCTGAAACGCGAGTCCACTCGGGAAAAATTGGATCTGCTTTCCCTCTTGGACAGTTTGTCACACAGCTTTTCCACTAAGTTCTTGGTTTCACTGGCCATCTCTTTAGCTATCTTTTCCATGGCTGAGATGCAGGCCTGTAGGGGATTAGAAACACTGTCTTCAAACTGGTGTACTTGATTAACCACTTCTTTCACAGTTATTGGCCTGGTATCTGCTACCCAGACCAATATTGCCAATATGTGGGAATACATTGGTGGTGCACTCTGCACAAATTTCCGCAGCATAGGTCGAGTGCATTGCATTTCATCAGGGTCTACAGTCACCCTCTTGTAGATCACTTCTTTCACAGCTAACTCTCTCAGGTATTTAATACCTTTTTCTATGGTTATCCATTTGCTCGAGTGACATTCAATATAATCCTTTAAGGGATACCTGCTTTTCACAGCTGAGAAGAGTCATCTCTAGTGGCTGAGAGATCCTTGCCTGTCCCCAATTGCCTTGTCAATGCCTGCATTTCTGGACAGGGATCCCAACTGCTTAGCTTGGTTACTATTCAGCTCTATGGTATCAGCACCATTATCCCATCATGGGAGCAACCAGGTGGTAATTGTCTCATTTTCAAGACGGCTAAAGTCCTTTCTCACATTTCACAGATCTTTGTGGGATAAGGCTTGAGGAGGCACCCCTTGGTCATCCTCAGCATCCAATGTTGTCTTTGGTTTTGAAGGACCCTCTCCTGGATCTCCATCATCTCCATCATCCTCTCCTTCTGACTCATCTTTCACTGGGCGATCTGTCTTTTGTAGGGCTTTTCTCCCTCTATTAGAAGCACCCAGTTCTGCATCATCATCAGCTTTCACTGGTTGGTCTGACTTTTCGGTCACTTGACTCCTGGTCACAGGAGCGACTCGTATATTTACAGATTGAGCTGGAGTGGCCACAGTAGCTGTCGGTGTAGCAGCGGTGCTTGTTGTGGGAGGTGGACTAATGGCAACACTCTCTGTGGGAGGTGGAGTAACAGCAGAGCTTGCAATGGGAGGTGGAGTGTCAGCAGAGTTTATTGTGATAGCCCACGGTGTCTGTGTATCTGCAGTGCATTTTGTAGGGGCTTCCAGGGTCTGCGTATCTGCAGTGTTTGTTGTAGGGGCTTCTGGGGTCTGCCTATCTGCATTGCATGTTGTAGGAGCTTGTGAGGCCTGTGTAGCTGCAGTGCGTCTCTTATGGACTCTCCGGGTCTGCATAGCTACAGTGCATGTTGCTGAAATGGCACATGCTACAGGCTTAGGGATGTTTACAGAACTCCTACTCAAGCTGTAGTATTTAATCTGACACCACACATTTAGGACAATTAATAATAAATTAAATGAGAAAAATATAATATTTGAATAGTAACAACCATATTCAAAATTCTCTAAAACTGGTGGAATCGACTTCACCTAATAGGCGGAAGTATCCTTATCCACGGAAACAAAATTTGCTACCACAGAAACGGAAGTATAATTGCTAACAAAATTCCCTATGTAACTCCCGATATGGCCCGGTACAGTCACTGCCCACATCATCACAGCGTAAATCACTGTCCAAAACCAAAGAAAAAGCACAGCTCTTGCCCAGCACCCATAATGGATAAACCAAAAATAGACACTAGCAATAAGCATACAATAACACATGTGCAGCACATAGGGCAGCATTGCAGCACCTATCTCAGAGCAAAGCATTAAGAAGGCACAATATAATACTGCACTCAGAAATGACATGATTTAATCTGTCCGTTTTAATTTTCCAGCTGTTCTTGAGACTCTCAAAGCAAACAGCCCAAAGCTTCCTTAACTGAGAGAGCCGGAATTCGAACTATTCAGGCAAACTGATAAAATCCCTGTTGAGACCCAATAGATCTGCCCATCTCTGACCAGGGCCAAGTCAATCAGCGCCCCTGCGAATTCCTGTATTTAAGCTGCAGGGCATGCTCTCTCTCTCTGGCACCGGCCCTGACCAGCGTGGCGCCAGGTGCGGGTGGGCCCCGCCCCGCCCGGCTGGGCTGGGCCAGCCCTGCCCCAACTTAAGCTTAAGCCTCGCTACAGCTCCAGCCCGAAAGAGAGAGCCTGTAAATGGCTTTTTGGGCCATGCATTTCCTCCCAAGCAGCCAAACACTGTAAGCTGTGTCTGTGCATGGCCTCGTGCTTGTTGGCACTGCTGCATTCACATGGGATGGAAAGGGCAGAGGGAATTGAAGCTCTGGGAGACTCGGAGGCAACCTTGCTGCTGCACGTACACATAGCCTGGGAGTTTCCATTGCATCATCCTAGCTTTTGCAGAGGGGCAAGATGGGAGGAAAAGGGATCAGGGCATGTTATGGTTCAATGGTTAATAGGCTGAGAGGGAAGGACAGGTGGTATCTCAAAGACCTTGAGGGTCAGAGAGTGGCATTGTTCCCTCCCCTTTCCAGTCGCAGTCTAAAAATCAAGGAGGCCGGAAGGTTCGGGGGTTCTTCCTTCCTTCCTTCCTGGGCTGCCTCATGTTACATCTCCAGATGTCTGGGCCTACATCCACGTGTTCGGGCGGCATCCACCACCATCTGCTCCCAGGCATGACTGAAGTCCCTTGTGATGAGTCACGGTGGCTACCAGGGACTTTTCTCAGACACTTTTACTCCAGACTACTGGGCTCGGGTTTTGTATATAGTTGAATATCCTTTGTTCCTTATTAATTCCCTTTTCATTTCCCCATTTTTTTCATTAAACTTGTTATAGTCTTAACTTCCAACCTTGTGTGAAACAGCTCTTCTTTATTCCCTTTTTATCCTCCTCTGGGAGGGTGGGGGACAATAGAGAGAAATCCTGCTTCCTGTTTCATTTGGGTTTGCCCTGAGCCCTAAATGGAGACAGGGCCTGACCTCAAACAGGTAATGAGTTTGTTGAAAACTCTGAGTTTTGAGTTCCAAGCTAACGTACAGTGTGATAGAAATATGTCGGTGCCATTCCTGGAGAAGTTGTCTCAGTATTGCAGCATTATGAGATTGCATTTTAATTTTTTATTGACTTAAAGGGACTGTTTTTCATTAGGTAAAAAATATCAGAAAAAAGACGATACAGGCATTCAGAGCTGGAGGAACCTTTAGAGGAGTGGTCTAGTCCATTCCTCCAACCCTAGACCATTCATAACTATGAATGATGATGAAGAAACCTTCATGTTACCTCTCAAGGTTGAATGCTCAGTGTCTGACAGGGTTCTCTAGGGCAGTGTTACTCACCTAAGCAAAAATCATCTTATCACAGCTTAGTGAAAATCGTGCTTTGTTACAAACACTGGGGGAAAAAATCAACCAAATGGAAGGTCAGTGGCATTAAAAACTAGTAAAGCAGCTTCTGTCATTTTTCCGTAACTGGACTTTTTGCATTGTAAACTGTCATGGGTGCAGAAATCATTCAGGACTGGTGAGATTTATGACTTTGAGGACAGCATTACAGCAGTTGAACTGATGTGCTTCTAGGGACCACTGAGCTCTGTTCTCCCAACAGTTTGAGCTGGAAATCACAAATGCTGCAGAACTTCACTGACTCTGTGGACACTTTGCACTGTACTCCCCAACACTTTCAAGCTCCGGAGGGCTCACTGGACATGGCTCTGAGTCTGAATTAGCCTGATACATCTTCAGTGCACAGAGGGACATGATTTGGGCATGGCTGGGAGCTCCTGTCACTGTTTCTGCACTGTGCTCCCAGCACATCAGCTAGCACTGTTTCATGGGTTTGCCCTTGTGGCTAAGCCAGGACAGCAGAGATTCTGCTTTAGATCAAAGCACAGAGGAAAGAAAGGTCCACATTTGTGGGTAGTGTAGAATTAGCTGCACTCGTATTTTTTTCTACTTACATGTGGACCAAATATCAGCTTGCTCTGAGCCCATCTGAGGGCTAAAAAAGCCCTCTGAGGTGGCACTGGGAAATCTGGGTTCTCACAGTGCTTCATTTCTCCCTTTTGACATCTTAAGCATTTTCTGAAGCATTTCCTCCACTTCCCCCCTTTTAAAATCTCTCTGTTTTCTGGCATCCCCACATTGGCCTGGAAGCTTTAGATTCACAAGCCTCACTGAAACCACAATGTTTCCAAGCTCTGAATGTGTTTCTGGGAGTCTCCCTTTTATCCCATGAATGCATTTATTCTAGCTGATAATGGAAAAGTACAGAGAACACTCCAAAGCTAATGGAAAATGCCTTAGGGGACTTAAAACTTAGTAAACAAGGTCATAAACTATGTGTACTTGACAGGTAGGGTAAATCATTAAATAGGATAATTGTGCAGTTTAGGACTATTTGAAAAACTGTTTTGTTTAAGGCACAGGATGATTAGAAATAAGAACAATGATGCATACCAAGCCAAGTCTGCAGGTGGAGGTTATGAAACCAGACTATTTCTACGCATGCTCCAAAAGAAGGGTCACCAAAAGGACAACTGATGAAGCTGAAGATGCGACCACCTGATGATGTAAAAGACCACCAATCGTGAAAATACCTCAAGATGACCACAAGAGGACACCGGTGGACCAGTGAAGAAAGGAGACAAAGCAGGCTGGACTTATAATTACTTCTACGAAGAGATGTGTTTATTCGCAATAGTTAGGATGCATATGTATTAGTATAGGGAATATAAGGGATTGTATAAGTGAAGGCCAGTGGGAATCTCAGGTGATTCTGAGAGGACCCCAGCGCTGTATTAAAGAATATCGACTTCAACCTCTTACGAGTCTTTAAGTTTTGATTTTAGATCACCTCTCTGGAAATTAAAGCAGTTGCTAAAGAGTTTTTAAATGTTCTTCGTACGTTATACTGCAATCAGCATTTTTAACCTATAGAACACATTTTCTTTGATTCACCCTCCTTTATCTTAGCAGTTTATAGCAGAGGCTATTTTAATATGTGCAAGAGTTGGAGAGCAATAAAAGTGCAGCACAGAACCACTTGTATTACAGGCTTGGTTTTTTTTCTCCATTATGAAGTAGTTCTATTCCTTATTATTAATGATAGCTCTTCCCATTTTTGATCTTGAACAGCAGTTAAGGAGCAGGGTTAATTTGGCAGCTCTTTGCTGGGCTACCGATGCCGAAAAAAAATTAACTGTTAAACATAAAGTTAGAAGATTAATGTCAGAATTGGCAGGAGTCACCGCAAAACATTTCCCCATAAACCGCAAAGACATTAATTTAGCAGTGGTGGTAAAAATGTATTTGTGTTTAATTTTTGACTGAGTTGAATCTAGCAGCAAAGAGAGGCCATAATTACACAAACATATTATTTTGAGAATAGTGTTAATGTCATGGTGAGCTGAGGTGGAGGCTTTTTATAACTCAATTAAAACATAATATACCTATGCCCTTCTAAACTGTTCAAGACCCAGAAGATGATGCTGCAACAGACTTCTAACAACAATCTGTCCCCTCCACCCATTCTATTGAGCAGTCAATAAGCGGTTTTGTATTTTACTGCCTAGCAAGCAAAGCATTTCAGTTTACCTCTCTTGCATTTTCCTACTGTTAACCTCAGATTATCTGAGACTTAATCATAGCTGGTGACTAAAAGCAAAAAGTATTCCAGGCCAAGAGTTTAAAATCCACCACAAAGGTGGCAGATTTATTTGAAAAGATACTGGAACTAAACGGCAATAAAAATTGTTTATTTATAGCAGCATTTACGGGTTCTCTTGGATTGCCGGTGATAAATTGAAAAGCTACAGGTACACTAAAGGTTGTATAACTAATATAATAACAACAACGCACTATAAAACTGACACACAAACACTAACGACAACAACAACAACAACTTGCCTGCTGTAAGCCCGGCCGCCTGGCAAATAAACAAGCCCGTCGAACAGAAATACAGTGGAGCAAAACCAAGAATACACTCAGGGAAGCACAGAAATGCACCTGAGGAGAACTGTAAAATACACTCAGTGAGTATGGACCTGAGAAGGAAAATATAAAATACACACAGGGAGTATGCACCTGAGGAGAAATGTATCATTCAGCGTTAGCTGAGGTAAATAATCTTACCCACAAGGTGTTCCGAGTGGGGGGAGATGGAGAGGGAGCGAATTCGTCAACCCGTCCAGTCATCGGTATGGTTCTGAGTTCATCCTGTCCCGATTCTTGGGCCAAACTTGGGGTGATATTTATACTCAAATTTTTACATTACATCACCGGGGCATAGGTGCGGGTGGGGATGACTATAGACAGTCTTATCACTTATGTTAATGTCCAAAAGTCCGTTAATTCACACCTGCATGGGTGGAGGTAATGGCTCCTTTTGTTTAGGGCAGAAAAGATAAATGAGGGACTGGGACCACAAGGCCTCTGCCCCTTTTCACACTCTTCCGGGCATCCAGATAACACCAGATATCTATTTAGTGATGGTCCAGATATTGATCTAGTGATGGTTGCCACCTCGCCCAGTGCTGAGTTTCATGCTTCCAGACATGCAGCTACATGGTGTACATGACTTGGACTTTGCGATAAACTGTGTTCTCTCTACACAAGTCTTTACAGGATATGCCAAAGCTTCTCTTGCCTCTTGCTATTCTGTGGCTCATCTCTAGTGAGCCTGTTATTACCCCCTTCCCCCTTCGAACCTAGTTTAAAGCCTTATTGATGAGCCCTGCCAGCTTGTGTGCAAGGATCCTTTTACCCCTTTGAGAAAGTTGAATTCCATTGGTTTCTAGAAGGCTCGGTGCTGTGCTCAGTTCTATTCCATCCCGTGTCATCGCCTGCAACTGGAAGGAGGGAAGAGAAAATAACTTGTGCCCCAGACTCTTCCACCAACCATCCCAAGGCCTTGAAGTCTCTCTTTATTCCCCTCAGACTATGGGATGCAGTTTCCTCCCCACCTGTCTGAAAGATCAGCATAGGGTAATAGTCCGATGACTGCCCCAGGTTCGGGAGTTTCCTAGTGATATCCCTGATTCGGGCTCCAGGAAGACAACAGACTTCCCTATGATGAGGGTCAACCCAGCATATAGGACCCTCTGTTCCTTTTAGGAGCTAGTTTCCAACAACTACAACTCTTCTCTTCTTCCTTGTGGAAGAGGTTGTTATATGGCTGGAAGGCCTGTCTGACCATGGTATGAACTCTGATACAGGTTGCCTATCATCCACATCCTCATTAGACTGGCCATCTTCCAGCAGGGCCTCATATCTATTTCTCAGAGGCACCTGAGGAGGTGAGGTGGGCAAGAAGGGCACTCGCCTTCTGCCACTGCTATGAACTTGCCTCCACTCACCCCTTTCATTAGGGCTACTGTCATCCACCTGACAGGGGCAGGATACAGGGGCCCTTTGATCCTGGGTGCTATTTGGTGGGTGCTCCCATTTCCGTTGCAGGGAGAACAGAGACTGGCTCCACCGGTCTATCTTAATTTCAGCCTCCCTAATGCTCCTAAGCCTTTCTATTTCATCTTGCATCCTTTCAACCTGATCTTGCAGCTGTGCTGCTCAGCTGAGCAGATCATCTACCTGCTCACACCATAGAGGGTGTTTTTCATCTCCTACCACTAAAATCAATGGGAACTTTGCCACTGGGTTCAGTGAAGTCATATCCCCAGTAAGCTGAAAAAGCAGGGAAAATGCTGCTCAGATGCTGTGCCCTGCGTGGAGGTACAGCACATCTCCCTTCTCAGGAAGCTGTGAGGAGCGCAGCACTCGTGCAGTCATGCACAGCTGCATATTACAGACATCTTCCTTGCCTTGCCATGACTCACGTCAGTAGAGTGAGCTATTTCTGCACAGAAACGCCCTTCGTACTAAACTTTTGGACTGTTTTACAATTTCACACAGGGCACCTTTGAAAATAAATAATTTTTATATGCTACTTTGTGGCTTTCTCTAGTTACCCTTTTTTTTTCTTCTCCAAAATTCAGGGGAATCCCAGAACATTTTGCAATTAGCTAAGGATTATATTTCCTTATTTTTATTGCTTTTCTGTAAAGTGGGATTTATCAGTGGAGCATTCATTGACACTGACTTTAATTTATTCTGATGAAACTGACTGACATCTCTGTGTGCTGTTCATCAGTCATTATTTAAACCATTCTTAATTGCATTAAATGTAAATTAAGATATTCAATTTCAGACATTATTTTTCATAAAACACTGTGAACTGAATTTTAGTGGGTCATGAGATCTTACATTCAAAGTAAATAGGATAAATTCAAAACTTACCATTGATGTTCGTAATTCACCCTTTGTAAGCTGTATTTCTTTTGTAGCTTACTAGACTGGAACAATTAATTTTCTCTCTGATAGGAACATGAATGGCTAAATATGATGTAGCTGAGTTTTTTAACAGATGACTTCATCATTTCTGGAGCTTCCTTATTGCAACAATGGATTAAATATAAGAGAAAATGCAATTAACCTTTCATCTAAACCTAATGACAAATTAAAACAGAAAATGCAAACCATGCCAGAATCAGCCCTCTGATTTTGAATTCACAAGGCTACATCACTAGATTTATTTGTCAAGCTTCCTCAAGGAGGTTTTGCAAAGCAAAATCTGTTCAGCAATGAGGGCTTTGGTCAGTCAATGCTCAAAATAATGGAAGGACGTGAAAGCTGCATTTGCTGTAAAGGAGAGTGGTGTTCAGTGAGTGGATTGGGGGACTGCGTGGGAAAGGTCAGATATCTAATTTCTGGAAGTTAAGACCAAAGCTCCTGATTAGCCCACTGGATCCGGTCCCAAATGTCTAGCACAGCAACCACCAAACCCCAATGGTGAGGTGGTTTCTAAAATCGAGTATGCATTGCTCCAAATTGAGGGACTGATTGAACATTGAGTCTTAACGGTTGTCCTGGTTTCGCTGGGATAGAATCATAGAATGAATTTTCTATTCACGAAAGTCGCATTTTTGAGAAGACTGCAGCACTCAGTTTGGTGGGAATAAAGTTGATAAGACACTTTGTTTTAGTTTTTGTCCAGAGCTGGTATGCAGGTTGCCATAGCGATCAAGATCTTTAGCAGTTTTGAGTTACCCAGGTACAGAAGCTAGGAGGAGCAAAAGCCAGAGCAGCTGACCCAAGCTGGCCAACAGAAGTATTTCATACCATAAACGTCACGCTCACTATAAATTAGAAAGTTTGCTAAGGATGGCACTTCTTCTCTCTTTCTTTGATGGTTGACCCAAGAGGGTCTTGCCCATCATTCTGCTCCCGAGGCCTACTCCCCCATTCAGTGTGACCATCGCACTTTCTCTGGAGCTGTGGCACTTGCAGTGTTTGTCATCTAACAGTCATTGCTGGGAGCGCGCAGGTCGCAACCACTATATGAGCTGAGTATAACTTTGTTTATTTTATATTAATATTGGTATTAATATTAGTTTCTTGTTATTTTATTAAATCTGTTTCCAATTCAACCCACAGGTCTCCTTTCCTTTTCCTGATTCCCCTCCTCGGGTGGGGAGGGGTCTTCAAGTGATAGAACAACTGCCTAAATGAAGGCAACGGAGGGATCATCCCAGTGAAGCTCACTTTTTGTTGGAGTGTGGCAGGACTCGGATTGTCCCCAGTCTAACACGGTGACCTTGTCTGTGCTGAACATGTGGCAGGGAAAGCTGTGGCTGCCCTTGGACCAGCCCAGCCTGGCCCAGCCTGTGCTGGAGGATATCACCTCTGGGGCAAGGGCTGCAGGGTTTCTCTCTCTGGTTTCTTGCTGTGGATTTGAATGGGCAGTTACCCACCTGTTTGGCACTTTATATAGCAGGCCTGCTAATCTGGGAGTGGGTGGCACATAGGTTTAAGTGGGTGTCTGCACTGGTTTAAAAAAAACAATGCACCCATTTGACAAAGCTTTTCAGCTCAGCTTTAGAACCTGCCTTATCCCCTCTCTAGACCATGTGCTCAGAAGGTGCTGGTGTGAAACAGCTCTAACACGTGCTGCTGTGTGGTGCCAAACCCACCCGGTACCAACTTTCCTCCCAGCTCACCACTGAGGAAGTCCCTGTTACATGGCTAAAGCCCTGGTGTGCCCCAAATTGTGGCTCTACTCCCGGGATTCACCCTTTCAAGTCACTGACTAAAGGCTACTCCTGTGGCTACAAGCTCTTCGGGATGGGGTGCAAAAGTTGGCCAACAAAGCAGGAACCGCAGACCTCCCCTTACACCTGTACTAAGATTTTATATTAATATTATATACGATATTTACATTCCTATGTCAGTTCAACTGATGGAGAATGAAGTGTTGCATTAAGTCTGGAAACAGGTAGCGATGCAATCATTTTACCAGTTTCTTGCTATCAATATGTCTCTTACTCATTTTTAAATATAGCATAAACAGGAGTACTGAATATAAATGTCTTTTGTAAGTCGTTGTTTGCAACTTGAATTCCATGAAAGCACTGGCTGGCTGAGAGGCACACTACATATTTTTCTCATAAATAAAACCCACAAACAATATTCAATATGTTTAATGATAATTATAAAATAATACTGTATTCAATGAGTTTCCAAAGCTAGAACTAGTTGCAAGTGCTTAATAACATGACCTTACGGTGTCATCTTTAGTGTACATGATGCCTATGTGCGAGCAATGCATGAATCATTTCTCGGCTGTATGTTATCAAACATTTGTTTGTGATTTATTTGGGGTTCTCTGAAAGATGAAGTAAATTATTTAATATTAGCATTACTAATGATTTTAATGAGACATTAAAATGTTGCAGTATTGTAGGAACATTTTCCTTTTTTAATATTATCTCATTAATAGTTTACATGAATGTTAATGTTAAATTGATTATGGAACCTGAAAGAGTAATTCACAAAATGTCAAAGTGCCGTTAGCACAGTGAAAGAGCCCTCCAAAGGCAGGGTTCTGGTAAGAGCTAATGAGATATCTCTGTACCACATAACACTGAAGCAGCTTTTTCTAAAATTAAGACTGAAAATTAGGTTTTAATATCCTTCACTTTTGGACTCTCCAGCCATTTCAGGAACTGAATGTTCGGCCTCATGCATGCAAAAAGCCAGCTCAGACCCTGGGCTCAGAGACTCCCACAGAATTCGGTCTTATGTATAGGTGGGCTAAGTTAGAAACTTAGTTCTGCCAACTGCAAAAAAGATTTTAAAAAAAGGTCTTTCATGGGATGTGAAGACCTGCATTACCCATCAATCAAAACCTCTGCAGAGTGCATCAGCAAGGCAGGAGCAGCTTACCAAACCAGTATAAATTCAAATGTAGACACACCTGCAGTAAGTACTGTATGTATTGCTCTTCAGTTGAACAAGAAAGAGCACAATGAACACTTCCAGTAAATGTTGCTAAGCAAGTTTTTAGCTAATGCTCTGCTTTATCACCCCAGAAGGTAGGTATGTTCAGAGGAACATGAGGGAAAATGCTGCATTAGAAAATCTAAATGGCAGTAGGGGACAAGGAGGGCTGGAAAAGGATCTGACACACATTTGTGAGATTCTCCACCAATTTACATATTTGGGAGGTAGAAATATTTCAAGAGACTTGTCCCACAGCAGCTCTGACTTAAGCAACAGGCACTTATGCAGCAGATGAACCAAGGTTAACTGAACTTGGCAGCTTTACAGGGAAAAAGTTAATGTAAAGATGAAGTGTTCTCGAACAATTTCATCTATGTGTTAGGTAAATCCACACTGTCATGTGCTGTCCATATATGTCTTGAATTTCCAATGATATTTTTGTTGTGGCTGGGGTAAATAAAATTTACTTTCTGTATCTGATTTCTTCTTACATTATAAGAAGATCTTAAGAGGTGAACTGGGTCATTTTATGGTTCCCCCCCCAATGGAGTCCTATGCTATGGAATAGAGGAGAGTGTGCAGGGATGCTAATTTCACAGAATCACAGAATCACAGAACGTTAGGGATTGGAAGGGACCTCAAAAGATCATCTAGTCCAATCCCCCTGCCGGAGCAGGAACACCTAGATGAGGTTGCACAGGAAGGCGTCCAGGCGGGTTTTGAATGTCTCCAGAGAAGGAGACTCCACAACCTCTCTGGGCAGCCTGTTCCAGTGCTCTGTCACCCTCACTGAGAAGAAGTTTCTTCTCAAATTTAAGTGGAACCTCCTGTGTTCCAGCTTGTACCCATTACCCCTTGTCCTATCATTGTTTGTCACCGAGAAGAGCCTGGCTCCATCCTCGTGACACTCACCCTTTAAATATTTATAAACATGAATGAGGTCTCCCCTCAGTCTCCTCTTCTGCAAACTAAAGAGACCCAGCTCCCTCAGCCGCTCCTCATAAGGGAGATGCTCCACTCCCTTAATCATCTTTGTAGCCCTACGCTGGACTCTCTCCAGCAGTTCCCTGTCCTTCTTGAACTGAGAGGCCCAGAACTGGACGCAATATTCCAGATGCGGTCTCACCAGGGCAGAGTAGAGGGGGAGGAGAACCTCTCTCGACCTACTAACCACCCCCCTCCTGATACACCCCAGGATGCCATTGGCCTTCTTGGCCACAAGGGCACATTGCTGGCTCATGGTCATCCTGCTGTCCACCAGGACCCCCAGGTCCCTTTCTCTCCAACTCTGCTCTCCAACAGGTCATTCCCCAATT